>NC_057799.1:472980110-473118257 GCF_018294505.1 Triticum aestivum | reverse complement strand
GTAACCGCCCGCACCAATAGCCCACCATGGCCTCTGTGCCACTGGACGACGGGCCCCAGCCCACAGAACGAAAAAGAAAAAAAAATGATTCAAAAATAATAATAAAATAATAATAATAAATATATAAATTAATAAATATATAAATAAAACTAATAATAAGAATAAATTTAATTAATTAATTAATTAACTAAATTAATTAAGTTAATTAATCTTGTTTAAATTAATCTAATTAGTTAATTAATTTAACTAAACAATAGTTAATTAGCTAACAGCCCCTGACAGGTGGGACCCACCTGTCAGGTTGACCAGGTCAACGGTCAACGTTGACTACTGACATCAGCATGACATCATGCTGATGTCATAAATCCAAATTTCGAATTAAATTAAATAATAAATTAAATTCCGGAAATTAATAAATTCTTTTGAAAATCATATCTTTTAATCCGTAACTCGGATGAAAATACTTTGTACATGAAAGTTGCTCAGAACGACGAGACGAATCCGGATACGCAGCCCGTTCGTCCACCACACCTCCCTAACCTATCGAACACGCAACTTTCCCCCTCCGTTTCATCTGTCCGAAAACGCGAAACATCGGGAATACTTTCCCGGATGTTCCCCTCCTTCGCCGGTACCACCTACTGCCGCGTTAGGACACACCTAGCACCGCTCATTGTCATGTCACGCATCGTCATGCTTATGTTTGCATTGTATTTACTGTTTCTTCCCCCCTCTTCCCTCCGGTAGACTACGAGACCGGCACTGCTGCTGCCTAGTTCGACTACGGAGTTGACGACCCCTCCTACTTGCCAGAGCAACCAGGCAAGCCCCCCCCCTTGATCACCAGATATCACCTATTCTTCTCTATACTGCTTGCATTAGAGTAGTGTAGCATGTTACTGCTTTCGGTTAATCCTATTCTGCTGCATAGCCTGTCATTGTTGCTACAGTTGTTACCCTTATCTGCTATCCTACTGCTTAGTATAGGATGCTAGTGTTCCATCAGTGGCCCTACACTCTTGTCCGTCTGCCATGCTATACTACTGGGCCGTGATCACTTTGGGAGGTGATCACGGGTATATACTATATACATTATATACATGACACATATGGTGACTAAAGTCGGCTCGGCTCGAGGAGTACCCGCAAGTGATTCTAATGAGGGGGCTGAAAGGACAGGTGGCTCCATCCCGGTAGAGGTGGGCCTGGGTTCCTGACGGCCCCCGACTGTTACTTTGTGGCGGAGCGACAGGGCAGGTTGAGACCACCTAGGTGAGAGGTGGGCCTGGCCCTGGTCGGCGTTCGCGGATACTTAACACGCTTAACGAGATCTTGGTATTTGATCTGAGTCTGGCCATTTGGTCTATACGCACTAACCATCTACGCGGGAGTAGTTATGGGTATCCCGGCGTCGTGGTATCAACCGAAGCTCTTCTTGACGTCAGCGACTGAGTGGCGCGCGCCGGATTGGACTGGAACGCCACTAGGCTAGGTCTGCTTCCGGCCGCGTACGCAACGTGCAGGTGTGCATAGGGCGATGGGCCCAGACCCCTGCGCGCATAGGGTTAGACCGGCGTGCTGACCTCTCTGTTGTGCTTAGGTGGGGCTGCGACGTGTTGATCTTCCGAGGCCGGGCATGACCCAGAAAAGTGTGTCCGGCCAAATGGGATCGAGCGTGTTGGGTTATGTGGTGCACCCCTGCAGGGAAGTTTATCTATTCGAATAGTCGTGTCCCTCAGTAAAAGGACGACCCGGAGTTGTACCTTGACCTTATGACAACTAGAACTGGATACTTAATAAAATACACCCTTCCAAGTGCCAGATACAACCCGGTGATCGCTCTCTAACAGGGCGACGAGGAGGGGATCGCCGGGTAGGATTATGCTATACGATGCTACTTGGAGGACTTCAATCTACTCTCTTCTACATGCTGCAAGATGGAGGCTGCCAGAAGCGTAGACTTCGACAGGACTAGCTATCCCCCTCTTATTCTGGCATTCTGCAGTTCAGTCCACTGATATGGCCCTTTACACATATACCCATGCATATGTAGTGTAGTTCCTTGCTTGCGAGTACTTTGGATGAGTACTCACGGTTGCTTTTCTCCCTCTTTTCCCCCTTCCTTCTACCTGGTTGTCGCTACCAGATGCTGGAGTCCAGGAGCTAGAGATCCCGAGGATGATTCTACATGGAGTTCGGCTTCGAGGAGTAGTTTGGAGGTCCCAGGCAGGAGGCCTTGCCTTTTCGATCGTTGCTAGTTTTGTGCTAGCCGTCTTAAGGCAATCTTGTTTACTTATGTCTGTACTCAGATAGTGTTGCTTCCGCTGACTCGTCTATGATCGAGCAATTGTATTCGAGCCCTCGAGGCCCCTGGCTTGTATTATGATGCTTGTATGACTTATTTATGTTGTAGAGTTGTGTTGTGATATCTTCCCGTGAGTCCCTGATCTTGATCGTACACATTTGCGTGCATGATTAGTGTACGGTCAAATCGGGGGCGTCACAGCCGGCTTGTGGGGCTTGGCCGGGTCGAGCGACCAGGCCAAGCGCGTGCCGGTATTGAGGGGCGGTGCCAGCCCCTTTGGTTTTTGAAGAGGATCCGGGTTCCGTTGCCTGCCCGGGGTCCACCCCCCCGACAAAAAGATATGATAAAAAAGTCTTTGTTGCTACAAAACATGGAAAAGAAAGAGAACCATGGGTTCAAAATCCCATGCCCTTTCCACCTAAATCAACTAAGAAGAAATATGATAAAGAATTTGAACGCTTTGCTGAAATGCTTAGGCCAGTCTTTTTGCGCACTCGCTTGAGTGATATTTTAAAGATGGCCCCTTATGCAAAATATATGAAAGACATCATCTCTAATAAAAGAAAGATACCTGAAGCTGAAATCTCCACCATGCTTGCTAATTATTCTTTTAAGGATGGAGTACCTAAAAAACTTGGAGATCCGGGAATACCAACTATACCTTGCTCCATCAAAAGAAATTATGTCAAAATTGCTTTGTGTGATTTAGGAGCCGGTGTTAGTGTTATGCCCTTCTCCTTATATAAAAGACTTGATTTGAATAAACTCACACCTATTGAAATATCTTTGCAAATGGCTGAAAAATCCACTGCCATACCTATCGGTATTTGTGAGGATGTGCCTGTTGTTGTTGCAAATGTTAATATCTTAACTGACTTTGTTATACGTGAGATTCCCGAGGACGACAATATGTCGATTATCCTTGGTAGACCCTTCTTGAATACTGCAGGGGTTGTTATTGATTGCAATAAAAGCAAGGTCACTTTTTATATCAATGACAATGAGCATACGGTGCACTTTCGAAAGAAACAATTCCAAGTGAATGGTATTAATGTTATTGAAAAATCTCCGACACTCACTATTGGTAGTTTTTAACTACCTCTACCTACTGCCAAAAAGAAATATGAAATGCTTATTGTGGGGGATATGCATATCCCCGTTGAGGTAACTTAGTGTTTTACGAAAGTTCTCCGGTTTCATGCTAATCGAAAAGGGTTGTTAATAAGACTTGATCAACCTTATTAATGGATCATTTTTGAGAGGTATGAAGTTGATGACTTCAGTAAGAACCACCTTCTGTTCCCAACCTTTATTTCCTGTTCTTTTAGTTAAATAAAATGAAATGCCATGTTTTGTCTGTTTTCTGAATTTCCCGTGCAATAAAAAATGACTCAAAAATAAAAGTTCTCAAAATGCCCTGAAAATTTAATACGATTTTTTTTCTGAATATTTAAGAATTTTTGATGCAAATAACATCAGAGGGGGCTACACCAGGTGGGCACAACCCACCTGGGCGCACCAGCAGCCCTAGGCGCGCCCTTGTGGATTGTGATCACCACGTGGGCCCCTTCACTTATCTCTTTAGCCCATGTCATCACCTACCTCCAGAAAAAATTTAGCATTGCTCTCTCTCTCTCTCTCATGTTCTTGCTCTCAAACCCGCGGATTTCAATCTCTTTGCTCGAAGCTCCGTTTCCAAAACTATTTTGGGGGATTGCTACTTGGTATGTGACTCCTCCATTGGTCCAATTAGTTTTTTGCTTTAGCAGATTATATTTTTAATAATTAGCTACTCTTGTTGTTGCTGTAGATGAGCTTGCATGTTGAATTCTTAGAGTTCTAAGTAGTTTGAATGCTCAATATGGCCCCTATACATCTCCATGAGTAGTTGCTATCAATCTTGCAAAGTTTTGTTGACAAAAATTTTGTAACCCAATTTTTTTGGAAAATTGTACGCAAATATGATGAACTTCTTTGGAAGGAGTTCTTCGAGGCGGAGGTCCTCGGAGGCATCTTCTAGTAGGGGCTCAATCAGTCAATCTTATGTTGAACCAAGCACAAGTTCGATTAGGGAAGCTGCCACCAAATCTTGCCTATGGCCGTGTGATGATTTTATGGTGAGTGCATGCATTAAAGAAGAATTTGATCAATATGTCCACAATGCTGAGCTCGGCCCCTACATTGAAGATAAGTGCAATCAATACCTCAGTCTCACAGAATCTTTTACTAAAGAGTTTAAATTTCATCCTCGTGAATCTAGAGTTTTGTTTAAACTTTATGACCACTCAATTACCATGCCTCTAGACGCGTTTAGTGGTGTGTGTAAAATTCCATATTGGGGTTTGTTGGACGAACCACCAAGGTCTGAGTATGAGTCATTCTTGATCAACCTTTCTTTTGGCAAGGATAGAGGGGTGACACAAGGTAGAATAAAAAGCATTCATTTCCCATCGATTCAATACTTTGCTCTGTTTAATGGAAAATGCATCGTAGGCAAACAAGACTATAGTACACTATGTGCTCCTGACTTGAGCCTCATACACACTGCTCTCACGGGTGTTAAATGTTATAACCTTGGAGCGATTGTGGCACGCAGGTTGCAACACAACGCTGGTAGTGGATACTTTTATGGTGGGATTTATGCTTCGCATTTAGCAGAGGAGTGTGGTGTATCACCTTGGCCTAATGACCCCATCCTACCCACTCAGTATTTAGACTTTGAGGCCATTGATAACCCACAAGTATAGGGGATCAATTGTAGCCTCTTTCGATAAGTAAGAGTGTCAAACCCAACGAGGAGCTAAAGGTAGAACAAATATTCACTCAAGTTCTATCGACCATCGATACAACTCTACGCACGCTTGACGTTCGCTTTACCTAGAACAAGTATGAAACTAGAAGTACTTTGTAGGTGTTTTTGGATAGGTTTGCAAGAAGATAAAGAGCGCGTAAATAAAAACTAGAGGCTGTTTAGATAAAGACACAACTAAATTAGTTTTAGTAGAGAGCTTTTTGTTACGAGAAAGTTATTTGTCCGTAGGCAATCGATAACTAGACCGGTAATCATTATTGCAATTTTATTTGAGGGAGAGGCATAAGCTAACATACTTTCTCTACTTGGATCATATGCACTTATGATTGGAACTCTAGCAAGCATCTGCAACTACTAAAGATCATTAAGATAAAACCCACCATAGCATTAAAGTATCAAGTCCTCTTTATCCCATACGCAAACAACCTGCTTACTCAGGTCTGTGCTTCTGTCACTCACGCCACCCACCATAAGCAAATCATGAACATAGTCCAAACCCTACAGCGGTAATCCCTCATGCTGGCGCGACACGGAGAGCACCATAGGACAGAACCAATAATAAAACATGCAACTCAAACCAATATTGATCATGAAATAACCCATAGGACAAAACGGATCTACTCAAACATCATAGGATAGCCATACATCATTGGGAAATAATATAGAGCGTTGAGCACCATGTTTAAGTAGAGATTACAGCGAGTAAGAGAGAGGTTACATCGCTGCATAGAGGGGGGAAGAGTTGGTGATGATGGCGGTGAAGTTGTTGGTGAAGATTGCGGTGATGATGATGGGCACGGCAGCGTTCCGGCGCCACCGGAAGAGAAGGGGAGAGGGGGCCCCTTCGTCTTCTTCTTCCTTGACCTCCTCCCTAGATGGGAGAAGGGTTTCCCCTCTGGTCCTTGGCCTCCATGGCGTGGGAGGGGCCAGAGCCCCTCCGAGATTGGATCTGTCTCTCTGTCTCTCTCTGTTTCTGCGTTCCCATCTGCTGCCCTTTCACCGTTTCGTACATATCTGGAGATCCGTAACTCCGATTGGATTGAAACCTTCACCCAGATCTTTTTCCAAAAATTAGCTTTCTTGCGGACAAAGTAGAGCATCAACCGCCTTACGGGTGGCCCACGAGGGTCAGGGGCGCGCCTGCCTGGAGTGGGCATGGGCCCCACCCTCGTGGCCACCTCGGGCACCATCTCGCGTTGATTTTACTTCCCAAAAATCACAAATATTCCAAAATAATTCTCCATCCGTTTTTATCCCATTTGGATTCCGTTTGATATGGATATTCTGCGAAACATAAAACATGCAAAAGATAGGAACTGGCACTGGGCACTGGATCAATATGTTAGTCCCAAAAATAGTATAAAAAGTTGCCAAAAAGTATATGAAAGTTGCATAATATTGGCATGGAACAATCAAAAATTATAGATACGACGGAGACGTATCAGCATCCCCAAGCTTAATTCCTGCTCGTCCTCGAGTAGGTAAATGATAAAAAAGATAATTTTTGATGTGGAATGCTACCTAGCATAATCTTGATCATGTATCTAATCATGGCATGAATATTAAGACACGAGTGATTCAAAGCAATTGTCTATCATTTGACATAAAACAATAATACTTCAAGCCTACTAATAAAGCAATCATGTCTTTTCAAAATAACATGGCCAAAGAAAGTTATCCCTACAAAATCATATAGTCTGGCTATGATCCATCTTCACCACACAAAATATTCAAATCATGCACAACCCCGATGACAAGCCAAGCAATTGTTTCATACTTTTGACATTCTCAAACCTTTTCAACTTTCACGCAATACATGAGCGTGAGCCATGGACATAGCACTATAGGTGGAATAGAATATGATGGTGGAGGTTGTGTGGAGAAGACAAAAAGGAGAAGATAGTCTCACATCAACTAGGCGTATCAACGGGCTATGGAGATGCCCATCAATAGATATCAATGTGAGTGAGTAGGGATTGCCATGCAATGGATGCACTATGAGCTATAAGTATATGAAAGCTCAAACTGAAAACTAAGTGGGGGTGCATCCAACTTGCTTGCTCATGAAGACCTCGGGCATTTGAGGAAGCCCATCATCGGAATATACAAGCCAAGTTCTATAATGAAAATTCCCACTAGTATATGAAAGTGATAACTCAAGAGACTCTCTATATGAAGAACATGGTGCTACTCTGAAGCACAAGTGTGGTAAAAGGATAGTAACATTGCCCCTTCTCTCTTTTTCTCTTGTTTTATTTTCTCTCTTTATTTTTTTTTGGGCCTTCTCTTTTTTTGGCCTTTCTCTTTTTTTTTCGTCCGGAGTCTCATCCCGTCTTGTGGGGGAATCATAGTCTCCATCATCCTTTCCTCACTGGGGAAATGCTCTAATAATGATGATCATCACACTTTTATTTACTTACAACTCAATATTACAACTCGATACTAGAACAAAGATATGACTCTATATGAATGCCTCCGGTGGTGTACCGGGATGTGCAATGATCTAGCGTAGCAATGATATCAAAAAACGGACAAGCCATGAAAACATCATGCTAGCTATCTTACGATCATGCAAAGCAATATGACAGTGAATGCTCAAGTCATGTATATGATGATGATGGAAGTTGCATGGCAATATATCTCGGAATGGCTATGGAAATGCCATGATAGGTAGGTATGGTGGCTGTTTTGATGAAGATATAATGAGGCTTATGTGTGATAGAGCGTATCGCATCACGGGGTTTGGATGCACCGGCGAAGTTTGCACCAACTCTCGAGGTGAGAAAGGGCAATGCACGGTACCGAAGAGGCTAGCAATGATGGAAGGGTGAGAGTGCGTATAATCCATCGACTCACATTAGTCATAAAGAACTCATATAATTATTGCAAAAGTTTATTAGCCCTCGAAACAAAGTACTACGCGCATGCTCCTAGGGGGATAGATTGGTAGGAAAAGACCATCGCTCGTCCCCGACCGCCACTCATAAGGAAGACAATCAATAAATAAATCATGCTCCGACTTCATCACATAACGGTTCACCATACGTGCATGCTACGGGAATCACAAACCTCAACACAAGTATTTCTACAATCCACAACTACCCACTAGCATGACTCTAATATCACCATCTTTATATCGCAAAACTATTGCAAGGAATCAAACATATCATATTCAATGATCTACAAGTTTATGTAGGATTTTATGACTAACCATGTGAATGGCCAATTCCTGTCATGTCTCTAAATAGATATAAGTGAAGAAAGAGAGTTTAATTCTTTCTACAAAAGATATGCCCACGCTCTAACAAACATAAGTGAAGCAAAAGATCATTCTACAAATGGCGGTTTTCTATGTGAAGAGAAACAGGCAATCCAAACTTCAAATGATATAAGTGAAGCACATGAAGCATTCTATAAAGCCATACTCAAAAGATTGAAGGGAATTGCAAAGAGCATTCTATAAATCGACCAAGGACTATCTCATACCAGCATGGTTCATAAAAGAAAAATTAAAACTAAATGCAAAAGACGCTCCAAGATTGCACATATCGCGTGAACGAAACGAATCCGAAAACATACCGATACTTGTTGAAGAAAGAGGGGATGCCTTCCGGGGCATCCCCAAGCTTAGAAGCTTGAGTCTCCTTGAATATTTACTTGGGGTGCCTTGGGCATCCCCAAGCTTGAGCTCTTGCCTCTCCTCCTTTTCCTCATATCGAGACCTTCTCGATCATCGAACACTTCATCCACACAAAACTTCAACAGAAAACTCGGTAAGATCCGTTAGTATAATAAAGCAAATCACTACTCTAAGTACTGTTGCAAACCAATTCATATTTTGTTTTTGCATTATAGCTACTGTAATATAACTTTTCCATGGCTTAATCCACTGATAGAAATTGATAGTTTCATCAAAACAAGCAAACTATGCATAAAAAACAGAATCTGTCTAAAACAGAACAGTCTATAATAATCTGAACATTCACCATACTTCTGATACTTTAACAATTCTGCCAAAATTAGGAAAAATAATTTTTTTTATAGAAAGACAGTGCAAAAAGAATCAGAACCGTTTGACGTTCCAGTAAAAAATTAAAAATCACGCACTACAGCTAAAGTTTCTGTCCTGCACCGTACAAACCAACAAGCATTGTAAACATCCTAAAGGCAAACCTTGGCACATTATTTTTATAATACAATGGAATTGTATAAGGGGATAATTATTTTTATTGAAAATTTTCTGTAATCAAGATTCACAAAGTTTCCGTGAGCATGAACAAAGTTCAAGGCTAGCTCCCACTTCAACAATGCTTGTCTTTCTCACTTTCGCTTTTCTTTTTGAAAAGGTTTTTGGTTCCCCTCTTTATTTTGTTTTTGTTTTTAAACTATATAAAAGAACACAACAGAAATAAATGACTCTCTAAAACTTCCGGGTTGTCTCCCTGGCAGCGCTTTCTTTAAAGTCATTAAGCTAGGCATATAGTGCTCAAGTAGTGAATCCACCCGGATCCCAAGGTATATCAAAGCCAATTTTAATTAGCAATGATTTGTAATTTAGTAGTGAGAACAAAGCAACATATATCATGTAATGACGAAGTCTAACTCTCTTCCTATGCATCGGCATGTCATAAAAGAACAATTCATGCACACATAGTAAAGGCCAATGCATAGTATAAACAGTTTCTTGCAATTTTATCGTGTTGGAAACATAGAGAGGTGGAGAATACAGTTCCTCTCTCATAATAATTGCAAGTAGGAGCACCAAGCACATGCATATTATATTCATCAAAATCATCATGTGCAACGGTAAAAGGCAACCCATCAATGTAATCCTTAATAAGTGCAAACTTCTTCGATATAGTGTATTCGGGAGAATTCAAAAAGATAATAGGACTATCATGCGTGGGTGCAAGAGCAACAATTTCATGTTTAACATAAGGAACTATAGCAAGTTCATCTCCATAAGCATAATTCATATTGGCATCTTGGCCACAAGCATAGCAAGCATCATCAAAAAGGGATATTTCAAGAGAATCAACGGGATCATAATAGTCATCATAGCAATCATCCTTCGGTAAGCACGAAGGGAAATTAAATAGTGTATGAGTTCAAGAGTTACTCTCATTAGAAGGTGGGCACGAGTAGCTAATCCGCTCTTCCTCCTTTTGTTCTTCGCTCTCCTCATCATCTTTTTCATCCAATGAGCTCACAATTTCATCAATTTCTTCTTCCATAGACTCCTGCAAAATATTAGTCTCTTCTTGGACAGCGGAGTAGTCCTCAATATATGGTTCAACATAGGTATTAGAAGCATAATTATCATAGCAATATTTAAGTATGGAAAAATTTTCAGATTTGTAAAGAGTAGCATCATACGTTTCAATCAAAGAAGCAATTTCATAAGCACCCTTAAAAGCAACGAATTCTTCAATTTGTTGAACATCATAGTAACTATAAACACCTTTAGCATACGAAGATAAGATTCCATTATCAATAAACTCACATTGGTAGGGAAGGTGTTTCTTAGGGTTTTCATAACAACAAGTAATATCATAAATTTCACATAAATTCCAAGCATAACATTGCAAACGATGAATTTGACCCAATAGAATTTTCCCTTTTTCAGATATTCGGTGTCGCACATAACAAGCATGCTCATCTAAGGATTTGCCCTCAACTAAGCTAGTTGGGGTTTAAGCACGAGCACATAAGGATCAAAGATGATCCAAGTAAAAAGCTTCCGCAGTATGATAGATTTTGAGTGGTTCTTCAACCATTGCTTCAGTAGGTACAACTATTTTTTTGGTATTTTGCGTTTCCTACCCATAACTAAAGATAGAAAACAACTAAGAACAGCAAATAAAATTAGTGATAAAGCAAACAAGCACACACGAGAATATTCACCCCACGCTATTGCTCCCCGGCAATGGTGCTAGAATAAGGTCTTCATAACCCACAGGTATAGGGGATCAATTGTAGCCTCTTTCAATAAGTAAGGGTGTCGAACCCAACGAGGAACTAAAGGTAGAACAAATATTCCCTCAAGTTCTATCGACCACCGATACAACTCTACGCACGCTTGACGTTCGCTTTACCTAGAACAAGTATGAAACTAGAAGTACTTTGTAGGTGTTTTTGGATAGGTTTGCAAGAAGATAAAGAGCGCGTAAATAAAAACTAGGGGCTGTTTAGATAAAGACACAACTAAATTAGTTTTAGTAGAGAGCTTTTTGTTACGAGAAAGCTATTTGTCCCTAGGCAATCGATAACTAGACCGGTAATCATTATTGCAATTTTATTTGAGGGAGAGGCATAAGCTAACATACTTTCTCTACTTGGATCATATGCACTTATGATTGGAAGTCTAGCAAGCATCCGCAACTACTAAAGATCATTAAGGTAAAACCCAACCATAGCATTAAAGTATCAAGTCCTCTTTATCCCATACGCAAACAACCTGCTTACTCGGGTCTGTGCTTCTGTCACTCATGCCAACCACCATAAGCAAATCATGGACATATTGCAAACCCTACAGCGGTAATCCCTCACGCTGGCGTGACACGGAGAGCACCATAGGACAGCACCAATAATAAAACATGCAACTCAAACCAATCTTGATCATCAAATAACCCATAGGACAAAACGGATCTACTCAAACATCATAGGATAGCCATACATCATTGGGAAATAATATATAGCGTTGAGCACCATGTTTAAGTAGAGATTACAGCGGGTAAGAGAGAGGTTACACCGCTGCATAGAGGGGGGAAGAGTTGGTGATGATGGCGGTGAAGTTGTTGGTGAAGATTGCGGTGATGATGATGGCCACGGCAGCGTTCCGGCGCCACCGGAAGAGAAGGGGAGAGGGGGCCCCTTCGTCTTCTTCTTCCTTGACCTCCTCCCTAGATGGGAGAAGGGTTTCCCCTCTGGTCCTTGGCCTCCATGGTGTGGGAGGGGCGAGAGCCCCTCCGAGATTGGATCTGTCTCTCCGTCTCTCTCTATTTTTGCGTTCCCGTCTACTGCCCTTTCACCGTTTCGTATATATCTGGAGATCCGTAACTCCGATTGGATTGAAACCTTCGCCTAGATCTTTTTCCAAAAATTAGCTTTCTTGCGGCCAAAGTAGAGAATCAACCGCCTTATGGGTGGCCCACGAGGGTCAGGGGCGCGCCTGCCTAGAGTGGGCGTGGGCCCCACCCTCGTGGCCACCTCGGGCACCGTCTCGCGTTGATTTTACTTCCCAAAAATCACAAATATTCCAAAATAATTCTCCGTCCGTATTTATCCCGTTTGGATTCCGTTTGATATGGATATTCTGCGAAACATAAAACATGCAACAGACAGGAACTGACACTGGGCACTGGATCAATATGTTAGTCCCAAAAATAGTATAAAAAGTTGCCAAAAAGTATATGAAAGTTGCATGATATTGGCATGGAACAATCAAAAATTATAGATACGATGGAGATGTATCATCCATGAAGCGCCATAAGTTCCTTAAGGGCGAGATCACTGTATATACTTATAGCTTGTTGCTCAATAAACATTTCGTTGTGCACACCTATTTGCCTGCGCCTGCTCTCTTTGATTATCACAGCAAAGGAAGGTATTATGTTCTTGAGAGTGAGGCCCGCACGCACAATACAGCGGTCGTGGTTGCTCGGCGGGCTGAGGAGGCCGCACCAAGAGCCTCCGTGAGCTATCACTCTGATTATTACGCAGGCCACAGGCAGTGATTACCAAGCTAGGGCAAAAGCCTAAGCTTGGGGGAGTACGTATTTCCACCGACATTATATTCATGTCCACACATTTCATTCCAGTTGTCGGTGTTCATACTTTTTCATTGTATTATCCATACTAGATTTATTTTATCGCTTTCTTCTTGTGTATATGAAAAACCTTGAGAAAATCCAAAAAAATATATTTCTTGCTTCTTTTCGGTTTTTCTTTCTAGTTTAATTAGTTGTAGTGTTTAAAAGAAAACCCAAAAAGATTTCCTTGTTCTTCTTTTGCTTGTTGGGAGCTTTTCCGTGTAAATAGCTTTTCTTGTTTTTTCTTTGCTCAAGAAAAACTAAAAAACTCCAAAAATATTTCAGTCTGTTTCTCTGAAATTCTTTTCCTTTTATTGAGTCATATTGAGGAGAAGACCACGATGAAAATGTCGAGTGGCTCTCATATGCATTACTATTGATCTAACAAAGAGCTCAAATTGCCTTGTCTTCTCCTCTTGAATAAAATGTTTGCAGATTCCAGCTTAATCCACGACACTCTTGCACTATTATTATTTTCATATCATTCGGTCATGCAAGTGAAAGGCAATAATGACGATATTTGATGAACTAGTTGTGGCAGAGAGAATCGGGTATGAACTCAACTTGTTCTGTTTTTGTAAATATGTTAAACCTAGTTTCCATGATTCGGCCTTTTATGATCAAACATGTTTGCAATGACAATTAGAGATTATAGTTTCTCATGCCATGCTTAAGTAGCTAGGAGTGGATAATGATTTATCTTGTATGTCAACATGCATTAAAATCATTGTGATGTGGTATGATGATATGGTATCCTCCTCCGAATGTTCGAGTGGCTTGACTTGGCACATGTTCATGCATGTAGTTGAATCAAAACCAACACAGCCTCTATGATATTTATGTTCATGGTGTTCATATCCTACTCATGCTAGTATCCAATGTTACTTATGCATAATGCATGTTCATGACCGCATTCGCTCTCTAGCTGGCCGCTTCTCAACCTATTTGCTAGCCTTCGCCTTATTAAGCCGGAAAACTGCTTGTGCATCAAAATACTTAAACCCAAGTTATTCCAGATGAGTCCACCATATATCTACCTATATGCGGTATTATCCTGCCGATCTAAGTAAATTTGCATGTGCCACCTCTAAAAACCTCAAATAAACTTCCGTTTTTGTGTCTAGATTGTTCATGGAGTGTCAGGAGGTAGTCAATATCTTCCATGATAAGAGGGTTATTCTCATGATGAGTGTTTATTCACTTGTCCTTGCACGAGAGGGGCGGTAATAGGGATTCCTAGTCCCGAATTCAAAAATTGCAAATAATTAAACAAAACTCCCCCAGGACTTATATTGGTATGGACAGTACCCGTGGATTCGGCTAGCCTGGAGTGTGTGTTTGTTGGTGGAGGGGGAGTAAACCTTTACTTTTATCGCTTGGGAACCGCTACTAATGTGTTTAGCATGGAAGATATCGATAACCAATGGTCAGGAAGTAAATAGGAAGGGTGCATTTCTCAAAATTTCATTTATCTCTGTATTAAAAATAAGAGCTCTGACACCGCTGCAAATCACTACTTCCCTCTGCGAAGGGACTATCTATTTAATTTTATGTTGTGTCATCACCTTCTCAAATAAGCGCCAGATCTGAGAGCACTATTGTCATTGTCATGCATTGTGTGTAGCTAATGTTGGATGCATCATGACTGGATCTTTTCTACCATGAATTACAATGTTTAGTCGATGCTTGAACTTTGGAGGTGCTCTTCATTTATGTTTTGCGGTCTCAGAAAGGGCTAGCGAGATACCACTGCTGTCATATTATATCATAATTGTTTTGATAAAGTGTTGTCATTTGAGATTCTTTATTATTGCTCGCTAGTTGCTTATGCCATTGATATGAGTTATTATAATTTTTAAGAGTTATTGTCGACATGGTTAGTCATAATCTTTGCTGAAAGCCTAGGTGCTACTTAAGCTTATTTATGTAAACAAGGGCAAAAGAGTTCGTAAAAGTTTTTTCTTTTTCACTTTCAGTTTATCAACTGAATTGCTTGAGGACAAGCAAAGGTTTAAGCTTGGGGGAGTTGATACGTCTCCATCGTATCTACTTTTCCTAACGCTTTTACTCTTGTTTTGGACTCTAATTTGCATGATTTGAATGAAACTAACCTGGACTGACGCTGTTTTCAGCAGAACTACCATGGTGTTGTTTTTGTGCAGAAATAAAAGATCTCGGAATGGAACAAAACTTTTTGGAGAATTTTTATGGAATACAAGAAAAATACTTGAGCCAAGAACCACCGGAGGTTGGCTCCTGGGTGAACACAACCCACCAGGGTGCGCCCCCTCCTGGCGCACCCAGGTGGGTTGTGCCCACCCGATGGCCCCGCTGACCCTTTCTCCGATGCTATAAAATCCTATTTTTGGAGAGAAAAATCAGGGAGAAAGAATTATCGCGTTTCACAAGACGGAGCTGCCGCCGCCTTCGTTCTTCATTGGGAGGCCAAATCTGGAGTCCGTTTGGGGCTCTGGAGAGGGGAATCTTTGATCTTCGTCATCACCAACCCTTCTCCATCGCCAATTCTATGATGCTCCCCACCGGGAGTGAGTAATTCCTTCGTAGGCTCGTTGATCGATGAGGGAGTTGGATGAGATTCATCATGTAATCGAGTTAGTTTTGTTAGGGCTTGATCCCAAATATCCATTATGTTCTAAGATTGATGTTGCTATGACTTTGCCATGCTTAATGCTTGTCACTTTGGGCCCGGGTGCAATGATTTCAGATCTGAACCGTTTATGTTATCACCATTATATCTATGTTCTAGATCCGATCTTGCAAGTTATACTGACCTATTACGTGTTATGATCTGCAAACCCCGGAGTGACAGTATTCGGGATACTTTCTGGTGATGACCGTAATTTGAGGAGTTCATGTATTCACTACATGTTAATGCTTTGTTCTGGTTCTCTATTAAAAGGAGGCCTTAATATCCCTTAGTTTCCTTATGGACCCCGCTGCCACGGGAGGGTAGGAAAAAAGATGTCATGCAAGTTCTTTCCATAAGCACGTATGACTATTACGGAATACATGCCTACATTATATTTATGAAGTGGAGCTAGTGCCGTATCGCCCTAGGTTATGACTGTTATATGATGAATACCATCCAACGAATTCACTGATCCAATGCCTACTAGTTTGTCATATATTGTTCTTTCTAAGTTACTATTGCTATTGCTACTGTTACACTTGCTACAAAATCATTGCTATCACTGTTACCATTACTGTTACCACTTCTATCAAAATTATCATATTACTGTGCTACCGATTGTCTTGCTGTAGATAATTAATCTCCAGGTGTCACATCCCTAGTTCTGGTAATGCCTAGAGCTAGCATCTGGTGTTGCATCATGTTTAAATTTTATCTAAATTTGAAATAGGTGTGATCAATCCCTAGCACCAAAAGAACTTAACTAGGTTCAACTTAAAAACATATTCAATGAACCCAAAGTGCCTCAAGAAAAGTTCATGATTTTTGGTTTAGGTAGAAACCTCTGCCAAAAATGATGAATATATTTCTAGGACATTTTTGAATTTTTGAATTAACTCATATTGTATTTGACTTGGGGTTATAAATTCCTATAAATACTTTTATAACTCCAATCATTCTGAAAAATATTGTGGGGCTTTGGGCTAGTCCATATTGCATCCACAAATAATTTCAGAAGCAACAAAAATGGTTTAGTATTATTACAAAATCAAAACAGAGCAAAATAAATAGAAAACAGAAAGAAAAATAGGAAAAGAGAGAAACTTACCTGGCGCTCACCTGTAGCTTACCGGCCCAGCCCACCTGGCACTGCCAGTCATCTCCCTCCTCGCGCCAGGAGGACAAAAGCGCGTGGCCGCGGTGCGCTGGCACGCGCCTGCCACCTTCTGCTTGCCGCCGAACGCCTAGCGCTGGCTACGGACGCCACTCATTCTCCCCCGCGTCCCTCGACCGCTTGCTCGTCCCCATCCCCTCTCTGGCTCTCTCTCCCGTGACTGACCGTACGCACCCGAGACCGCCGACGAGAACCACCACGGCCACAGCTACCCCCTCGCCCCTCTGTTGTGCCCACGAGCTCCGCGTCATCTTCCTCGTCATCTCCACCAAGCCAAGCCAGCCAGGACGCTCCGTAATTCAACCTCGGCAGCCGGTCACCGCCGACGTCGATTCGCCGTCGCCAAGCCGTCCCCGAGCAAGCCGAGCCCCTCTTCGTGATCACTGTGAGCTTCGCCGTCGTTTCCCCCTAACCCCGCGGCCTAGCGCTTGTTTTAGCCGCATTTTTCGTTGATGCCCGAATCACACCGCCGCACAAGCTCGTCGCCGACGAGGCTCCGGCGGCCATTTGGTCCCGTGCGTGCCTCCGTTGGCTTCGTGAGCTCTCGTAGATCACATAGGTACAAAACGCTGGTCCTCCCGCACGCCGTGTCGTCGATTCCGTCGACGCCAGAGCTCTGGCCGCCGCCCAACTCGCCGCTGCCGCCGCTACAAACCACCTCGCGCCCTCTCACTGCCACCGCTGGATGCGCACGAGCCCCAGCTCGCCGTAGAACCCAACCGTGTCACAAGCCGTGCCCTGTAGGCGAAACCCGAGGTGCCCCGCCGCGTCTGGCCTCGCCGGCGTCGAATCGCCGGCAGGTTTGACCAAGTTGACCAGGGTTTGACCCCCTGGGTCATTAACATGTGGGCCCGAGGCCCTGCTAATTTAGTTTAGATGCTAATTAAATTTTAGCTAACCCACTGACTCACTGATTGTGGGCCCCAGCCCTTCTAATGACTTTAGTTAGGATTTAACTAAACCCTGGTTAGAACTGAGTCAATGATAGGTGGGCCACACCTGTCAGGTTTGACCTGGACGGTCCTGTTGACCAGCTGACGCCAGCATGACTTAACGCTGACGCGGTAAAGTTTTCTGGAATTAAAATAAATCAGAAATGATTTATAAATTTCAGAAAATACCCCAAACTTCTAGAGGTAGCTTAGAATGAAATAATTTATATATGAAAAATTATCAGAAAAATCCAAAGAATCTGTTTATGGCATCCTCATGCATGTTTGAACAACTTACAACCACTGCATATGACAATTTGAATAAATGGCATTTGAAATATCTTATATAGAGTTTGAATTTGAACCTTTGGTTCAAACCAACTTCATTTAATCTGGTTGCTAGTTGCATTAGCTCAATCAATAGCATATTGCCATGTCATGATCATGCATCATGTTGTTGCATCGCATTGATTGTGTTCCCTCTTGTTTGCCGGTGTTGTTCCCCCTCGGTAGACGTTGTTCCGACGTTGTGATCGTTGACACTAATGAAGACTCAATGCTATCTTCAGAAGTGCCAGGCAAGCAAAACCCCCTTGTTCATTCTGATATAATCCCACTCTCTTGCTCCTGCTCTCTTTTACTGCATTAGGACAACAGCGATTCAACTGTTACATGCTGCGGTAGTTGAACCCCTTTCCTCTGCATGACCTGTCATTGCCACAGTAAATAGATGAAACCCACTAGCATGAGTAGGATTTGTTTGAGCCCTGATGTGCCTACTCATTCATGCTTGTTTGTCATGCCTGCTATTGCTTAGAGTTGTGTCAGGTCTGATTCATCGGCGGTGAATTGGAAAGTTGTGAACATGCCCTACTATTGAGAGCTAAGTGTGTGAACACGATTTGGTAAAGGTAGCGGTGAGAGGCCATGTAGGAGTACATGGTGGGTTGTCTCATTGCAGCCATCCTCAAGAACTGAGTTCTGTGTTTGTGATCCATGAACAGTTACTACCACGCATTGGAATGCTTAAGTGCCCCTCTCGACTTATTAATCAACGTGATCTCTGTCCAGGAGTTGCAACTAGTTTCTGGTGTTTGTAGGTAGTGTTAGTAGTCTACCAAGTGGCACCCGGTACAGGTGGGCTTGGGACAGACTAGGCACAGTGGCACGGTGTACCAAGTGGCACCCGGATGGTGGGCTTGGGAATCCTGCTCACATCGTTTGGGGCCGTGAGCGACACCCCGGCCGGATCTCCTTGCGGATGGAACCCGAATAGGGGATAAACCTGGACTAGAGACTTGTGTGGTTAGTCAGGTCGTGGCTGACTCCCTCGCCAGGCTTCCGCTTGAAGGTTTCCGAGATACACGACGTGTACATGGTGGTAAGTGGCGAGAGCGTGTGTGAAGAAGTACACCCCTGCAGGGTTATAAATGATCTATTCGAATAGCCGTGTCCGCGGTAAAGGACTTCTGGGTTGCCTATAACAGTTCATAGACAAGTGAAAGTGGATACTCTAAAATGCACAATATAAGCGTGAGTGCTATGGATGGTGTTCTCGTAGGGAGATGGGAGCGGATCCATAGTGGTGTATTGATATGGTGAATATGTGGACTCGTGTGCGCCACCTCAACAGAGTTACTTGCAGTTGTAGTTCAGGTTAGCCACCGAGTCAAAGCTGGCTTGCTGCAGTCAAACTCCACCACCCCCTTTGTTGATACTGATGCATATGTAGCTAGTTCTGATGCAAGTCTTGCTGGGTACATTTGTACTCACGTTTGCCTATTTTATGTTTTGTAGAGAGACGTCAGTCTCGCTAGTAGTTCCGTGTGGACTTTTATCGAGCATATTGTGTGTATGATTGAAATGCTTGGTATGTGTGGGATCCGACAACCTAGTTGTTTATCCTTGGTAGCCTCTCTTATGGGGAAATGTAGTCTTGTGCTTCCATGAGCCATAGTAGTCCGCTATAGCCCGGTTCACCAGAGTCCTGCTAGCCCAGCACTACTGCTCCGGAACACTTGACTGGCCGGCATGTGATTCACTTAGTTCCTGTGTCTGTCCCTTCGGGGAAATGTCACGCGGTGACATCCGGAGTCCTGCCTAGCCTGCTACAGCCCGGTTCACCGGAGTCCTGTTAGCCCAGTGCTACAGCCCGGATTCGCACGCTGCTGACCGACAATGCTCGATGTTGATTCATGTATGCCTGTCCCCATAAGTTAGTGCCACTTTGGGTTCACGACTAGTCATGTCGGCTCGGGTTCTCTGTCATATGGATGCTAGCGACACTATCATATACGTGAGCCAAAAGGCGCAAACGGTCCCGGGCCATGGTAAGGCGACACCCATGGCAATACCTTGCTTGAGGCCGCAAAGTGATATGAGGTGTTACCGGCTAGATCGATGTGACATGGAATCGGGGTCCTGACAGTTTTGGTATCAGAGCCTGACTGCCTGTAGGATTACCAAGCCAAACTGGTCGAAGTTGAGTCCAAAAATGCTTTAGTTATATAAGGGAATTAATTTAGGATGGGAACGTAAGGCTCTTTTTACTCCTTTACCCTATGCCTTCTGATCTGAGTCAACCTCTTCTTTTCTACGAGGATTAAGAACTAGGTTTCTCATCTTTCTATCAGGATCACGTGTTACTAATCCATAGACTTATAGGATTGTTGGATTCAAGTCTCAGTTCGGTTTCTAGTACTTCTGTGTGTTCACAGTTGGTCTCGGAACCTTGGTATTGTGATGTTGAGTGGTTATGCCACCATTTTGCAGGATGTCTCAAATCTTTTTGAGCATTTACAGCCGTTATGCTGTCCGAGTCATCCCAGATTTCTAAATAGTCTGATGCATTTGCAAATCCCTTCTTTCCGTTCCCGATGTTTCTTTGGGCCAGTTTAACCACACTAATCCGTGAGTTGAGGTACTCTGTTACCTCGACATATATGTTGGAGCTATTATTATGACCCTAGGTGTCATAGAGGACCACCCAGTAATCTAGCAATGCTTTGTATCCCAAGTGTGATGATTCTGGCCATTATTCTCGAAAGCATCCCGTGATGCCATTTAGTTAGTAGGCATTCTATTTCTGGGTTCTTGAACTCGAGATTCACCCTACTTACTTCATGTTGATAGTGTTGCTAGTTCCTTTAAGATACTAGTAACCTTTGCGATAGTCCTCGAGGTTCGTGGTACATCCCTCTTCCAATTACCATGAACCATTCTTGGTAGGAGTTCTTTTGAACCAAAAATATCACAACCAGAGTGCTCTTGATGAGTTCTCCATTCTATATTGTGAATCTGCCAGTTCTACCCTTTCTACATGGGTTATCCGGAAGAAATGTTGAGCTTCGCTCGACATACTAATCTATGCATCCACAACTCAGAAAATCGTATGTTCCTCTGAGTTGTTCTCTTTAGTTGATTTCTGACCTTCGTCTATCAATTGTTGGTCAAGAATAGTTGTGCATTCATGTTATTGATGCCTATTATTCTTGTGGTCCGTCAAGCCATTCTATTCCTGAATGACTAGGAGAAACAAACTCCAGTACCTTGTCCATTTCTAGGATTGGATCAAAGCAGTTGTATTCCGCAGATCAAAATGCCAATCCAGCTTTTGTCCTGTTCTACCCTGGAGTATTACCCTCTTTATGTCAAGAAGGTCATAGGAATTGCACACCATCCTATGAATTCTTGGTGCAGTGATACTTCTCGCCATCATCGATCATTCTTCGGTCTCCGTGTTATTGTAACCGGAATACCGACAAGTGAATTGTGATGTGTGAAATCAATACCCCTAGCAACCCCGTTGCATGGTAGTTAATGGACAATATTCTCATTCTTAGTGTGTTGGTTATTGAATCATCATTCTAAGATAGATTGTGCTACCTAGTCCTTATTTCTGGTGCACTCTTCGATCAATGAGTTAGGATTATTCAATCCCTTGCTCTTTTGATCATGTCGTCTTGCCTTGAAAAGCAAGATTGTTCTCGAGCTTAGAGACATATCGGTGGTTCGTGATTTTCCGGATATCTTCACGGAGGTATCACCAGGTCGTCCCCTGACCGATATGTTGAGTTCATGATCAAGTTGGTTTTCCAATAAACCACTCTTTCTCCAAGAATCTGTGTCGGATATCCCTGAGCTAGTTGGTTGAGCTAGACAACAACTTGGAGAGTTGGAAGATGAAAGCTTGTCCCGCTTAGTTCATCTCCAAAGGGATATCTTTGTGTTTGAGTGTTCGTTGAAGAAAGATGATATCTTCATCGATTGATCTTCGTGATCAATTGTCGGTGCCATTATCTTATCCAATCTCTGATTTGCCCATGGGCTATCGTCAAATCAAATCAAAACCAATGATAATCGTAATGTTGTCTTACTCGTGGTTGTTTCCTCGAGCATACACCATTATATCTTTTGGGTCTGAGCAATACTATCACATTGTTCACATAATGGTGGAATTCCAGTGATATGGAAATTCCGATGAGTTGCTGTTGAGCCCATCAGCAGCATCTTTTCTCCTCCATGATTCATGTTGAACATTGAGCTAGTGTTGGAAACTTTGTAAGCATTGCCTTCGTGTTTCGCTCATGAGGTATATGTTTTGGTGAAAGAAGTGACTTTCTCCAAGTTCATGTGCATTAGTTGTAAGTTGCCGCCATGAATTTGAGAAAGGTTTGTTTTGTTTCCTTTGGAATCATCCCAAACTAGTCATGCATACGTGCGAAGTATTCTATGGTTTGGTAGATTAATTACCTCCACTCCATATGTATTCCCTAGCACACCAAGCCACTGATTGATTTGTTTTAGGAAAAGAAATTAACTGCTAATCCTAGGTCATGCACAAGACTTCGTTACCCTCAATGATGGTTCCCAATCAGAACTCGGTAGTGTTTTATTATAAGACTACTATGTGGTCAAGCTTGTCTGGGACAGCGTATTCACATGTGTGTAGCAGAACCAGCTCATGTTTTGGAGCTTACTATTGTAGTTTGTTTCCCGAGAATCTTGCAACATCGTCTCGTCAATTTGTGTTGCAACCTTTCCTTTTCAGACATGTTGTCTGAAATATTCTGTTACCAACCAGATCTGAATATCAGGCAGATATGATGGTTGGAACATTCCCAACATTTGCATCTTGTTCCCAGCTTGCACCGCCATTGTGCCAATCTCCCATGGGCTGCCCCTCTCAGTAATTGCTATTCAGGATCATCTTCAGAAGTGGTCCTACCATGGGTCCCATCCATTTTCGGTGATAAGCAAAAATCATTCGTTGCGTTGTCTTCAACAAGGTAGTCCACATCGTCCATTCTAGTATGAGTGTGCCATCCCTTCAAACTCTTTCAACCAATCGGATGAGATTTGCCTTAGGCTGGTGTAGAGAGTTTCAATGATCTCTGTATTGAAAGTAATTATTTTGCCACTTAAGGGGATAGCTCTACGAGTCACCTTCCCTAAGGTGCCCCGTTATGGAATCATGACAGTATCTCCTCGCTACTTTGAAACCTATCAACCATCTTGTTCAAGCGTGGAGTTGTTGCCTAACAAATTGAACCTTCATCATCAGCTCCTTACAATTCCCCCTGAGGTGTGTTTTGACTCTCAAACTCAAGAGGTGTTCCTACATCTCATTCCGTGAGTTGATCGTCAGTTGCTCGATCTTCATGAAGATTGATTCTTCTAGAGTTTTCCCTTTCTTCTCATTGTCATGCTGGATGGAGTTCTCAGAACAAGATGTCAAGACAAGGATGATGATCGAATCAACATTCTTATGAAGTGCAACCTGGATCGTGAAGTTTGTGTTAGCTTTGTGCCTCCCTGTCTTCTTACCTCACATCTAGAATCTCGGGGCGAGATTCTTGTTTAGTGGGGGTGAGTTGTCACATCCATAGTTCTGGTAATGCCTAGTGCTAGCATCTGGTGTTGCATCATGTTTAAATTTTATCTAAATTTGAAATAGGGGTGATCAATCCCTAGCACCAACGGAACTCAACTAGGTTCAACTTAAAAACATTTTCAATGAACCCAAAGTGCCTCAAGAAAAGTTCATGATTTTTGGTTAAGGTAGAAACCTCTGCCAAAAATGATGAATATATTTCTAGGAGACTTTCGGATTTTTGAATTAACTCATATTGTATTTGACTTGGGGTTATAAATTCCTATAAATACTTTTATAACTCCAATCATTCTGAAAAATATTGTGGGGCTTTGGGCTAGTCCATATTGCATCCACAAATAATTTCAGAAGCAACAAAAATGGTTTAGTATTATTACAAAATCAAAACGGAGCAAAATAAATAGAAAATAGAAAGAAAAATAGGAAAAGAGAGAAACTTACCTGGCGCTCACCTGTAGCTTACCGGCCCAGCCCACCTGGCACTGCCAGTCATCTCCCTCCTCGCGCCAGGAGGACAAGAGCGCGTGGCCGCGGTGCGCTGGCACGCGCCTGGCCACCTCCTGCTTGCCGCCGAATGCCTAGCGCTGGCTACGGACGCCACGCACTCTCCCGCGCGTCCCACGACCGCTTGCTTGTCCCCATCCCCTCTCTGACTCTCTCTCCCGTGACCGACCGTACGCACCCGAGACCGCCGACGAGAACCACCACGGCCACAGCTACCCCCTCGCCCCTCTGTTGTGCCCACGAGCTCCGCGTCGTCTTCCTCGTCATCTCCACTGAGCCAAGCCAGCCGGGACGCTCCGTAGCGTCGTCATCGCCACTGTATTCAACCTCGGGAGCCGGTCACCGCCGACGTCGATTCGCTGTCGCCAAGCCATCCCCGAGCAAGCCGAGCCCCTTTTCGTGATCACTATGAGCTTCGCCGTCGTTTCCCCCTAACCCCGCGGCCTAGCGCTCGTTGTAGCCGCATTTTTCATTGATGCCCGAAGCACGGCGCCGCACAAGCTCGTCGCCGACAAGGCCCCGGTGGCCATTTGGTCCCGTGCGTGCCTCCGTTGGGTTCGTGAGCTCTCGTAGATCATGTAGGTACAAAACGCTGGTCCTCCCGCGCGCCGTGTCGTCGATTCCGTCGACGCCAGAGCTCTGGCCGCCGCCCAACTCGCCGCTGCCGCCGCTACAGACCACCTCGCGCCCTCTCACTGCCACCGCTGGATGCGCACGAGCCCCAGCTCGCCGTAGAACCCAACCGTGTCGCATGCCGTGCCATGTAGGCGAAACCCGAGGTGCCCCGCCGCGTCTGGCCTCGCCGGCGTCGAGTCGCCGGCAGGTTTGACTGAGTTGACCAGGGTTTGACCCCCCTGGGTCATTAACATGTGGGCCCGAGGCCCTGCTAATTTAGTTTAGATGCTAATTAAATTTTAGCTAACCCACTGACTCGCTGACTGTGGGCCCCAGCCCTTCTAATTACTTTAGTTAGGATTTAACTAAACCCTGGTTAGCACTGAGTCAATGACAGGTGGGCCACACCTGTCAGGTTTGACATGGACGGTCCTGTTGACCAGCTGACGCCAGCATGACTTAATGCTGACGCAGAGTTTTCTGGAATTAAAATAAATCAGAAATGATTTATAAATTTCAGAAAATACCCCAAACTTCTAGAGGTAGCTCAGAATGAAATAATTTATATATGAAAAATTATCAAAAAAATCCAAAGAATCTGTTTATGGCATCCTCATGCATGTTTGAACAACTTACAGCCACTGTATATGACAATTTGAATAAATGGCATTTGAAATGTCATATATGGAGTTTGAATTTGAACCTTTGGTTCAAACCAACTTCATTTAATCTGGTTGCTAGTTGAATTAGCTCAATCAATAGCATATTGCCATGTCATGATCATGCATCATGTTGTTGCATCGCATTGATTGTGTTCCCTCTTGTTTGCCGGTGTTGTTCCCCCTCGGTAGACGTTGTTCCGACGTTGTGATCGTTGACACTAATGAAGACTCAATGCTATCTTCAGAAGTGCCAGGCAAGCACAACCCCCTTGTTCATTCCGATATAATCCCACTCTCTCGCTCCTGCTCTCTTTTACTGCATTAGGACAACAGCGATTCAACTGTTACATGCTGCGGTAGTTGAACCCCTTTCCTCTGCATGACCTGTCATTGCCACAGTAAATAGATGAAACCCACTAGCATGAGTAGGATTTGTTTGAGCCCTGATGTGCCTACTCATTCATGCTTGTTTGTCATGCCTGCTATTGCTTAGAGTTGTGTCAGGTCTGATTCATCGGGGGTGAATTGGAAAGTTGTGAACATGTCCTACTGTTGAGAGCTAAGTGTGTGAACACGATTTGGTAAAGGTAGTGGTGAGAGGCCATGTAGGAGTACATGGTGGGTTGTCTCATTGTAGCCGTCCTCAGGAACTGAGTTCTGTGTTTGTGATCCATGAACAGTTACTACCACACATTGGAATGCTTAAGTGCCCCTCTCGACTTATTAATCAAGCTGATCTCTGTCCAGGAGTTGCAACTAGTTTATGGTGTTTGTAGGTAGTGTTAGTAGTCTACCAAGTGGCACCCGGTACAGGTGGGCTTGGGACAGACTAGGCACAGTGGCACGGTGTACCAAGTGGCACCCGGATGGTGGGCTTGGGAACCCTCCTCACATTGTTTGGGGCCATGAGCGACACCTGGCCGGATCTCCTTGCGGATGGAACCCGAATAGGCGATAAACCTGGACTAGAGACTTGTGTGGTTAGTCAGGTCGTGGCCGACTCCCTCGCCAGGCTTCCGCTTGAAGGTTGCCGAGATACACGACGTGTACATGGTGGTAAGTGGCGAGAGCGTGTGTGAAGAAGTACACCCCTGCAGGGTTATAAATGATCTATTCGAATAGCCCTGTCCGCGGTAAAGGACTTCTGGGTTGCCTATAACAGTTCATAGACAAGTGAAAGTGGACACTCTAAAATGCGCAAGATAAGCGTGAGTGCTATGGATGGTGTTCTCGTAGGGAGACGGGAGCGGATCCATAGTGGTGTATTGATATGGTGAATATGTGGACTTGTGTGCTCCACCTCAACAGAGTTACTTGCAGTTGTAGTTCAGGTTAGCCACCGAGACAAAGCTGGCTTGCTGCAGTCAAAATCCACCACCCCCTTTGTTGATACTGATGCATATGTAGCTAGTTCTGATGTAAGTCTTGCTGGGTACATTTGTACTCACGTTTGCCTATTTTATGTTTTGTAGAGAGACGTCAGTCTCGCTAGTAGTTCCGTGTGGACTTTGACGTTTAGCTTGATACCTCAGCTACGATCTTGTGCCCTCGCCAGGATCTGGTAGATAGTCAGGCTTCTCAGCCTTTTTCATTTGTAGATGTCTGTACTTAGACATGTTAAGCTTCCGCGTGTGTTTTGACTTGTATGCTCTGAATGTTGGGTCATGAGACCCATGTTTGTAATATCTCGCTCCTCGAAGCCTAATAAATAAATACTTTGAGTCGTAGAGTTTTGTTGTGATGCCATGTTGTATTTACACATATCGAGCATATTGTGTGTATGATTGAAATGCTTGGTATGTGTGGGATCCGACAACCTAGTTGTTTATCCTTGGTAGCCTCTCTTATGGGGAAATGTTGTCTTGTGCTTCCATGAGCCATAGTAGTCCGCTACAGCCCGGTTCACCGGAGTCCTGCTAGCCCAGCACTACTGCTCCGGAACACTTGACTGGCCGGCATGTGATTCACTTCGTTCCTCTGTCTGTCCATGCGGGGAAATGTCACGCAGTGACATCCGGAGTCCTGCCTAGCCTGCTACAGCCCGGTTCACCGGAGTCTTGTTAGCCCAGTGCTACAGCCCGGATTCGCACGCTGCTGACCGACATGCTCGATGTTGATTCATGTATGCCTGTCCCCGTAAGTTCGTGCCACTTTGGGTTCACGACTAGTCATGTCGGCCCGGGTTCTCTATCATATGGATGCTAGCGACACTATCATATACGTGAGCCAAAAGGCGCAAACGGTCCTGGGCCATGGTAAGGCGACACCCGTGGGAATACCGTGTGTGAGGCCGCAAAGTGATATGAGGTGTTACCGGCTAGATCGATGTGACTTGGAATCGGGGTCCTGACACCAGGTGTGGTTGAATTGACAACTCAGCTGTTAATACTTGCAAATATTCTTTGGCTCCCCTTGTGTCGAATCTATAAATTTGTGTTGAATACTCTACCATCGAAAACTGTTGGGATCCCCTATACTCGTGGGTTATTAGTCTGCTCTAGGCCGCGTACGCAACATGTAGGAGTGCAAAGGGAGATGGGCCCAAGACCCCTACGCGCTTAGGATGTAGACCCGCTTAGGATGTAGGACTACGGTGTGTCGATCAGCCGAGGCCGGGTATGATCTAATGGTGTGCCGGGCCAGAGTTAATCGAGCGTGTTGGGTAAGTTTGTGCACCCCTGCAGGGAAGTATATCTATTCAAATAGCCGTGTCCACGGTAACAGACGCTCGGAGTTGTATCCCGATCTATACAACAAGAACTGGATACTGGAGACACTAAATGGATATGATGGCTCCGGGATTACTTTCTCGCAGGGAGTCGAGGAAGGATCTCTGGGTGTTACTACAGTATGCTTGTTACTTTATAATATGCTAATCTACACTCTTCTAATGCTGCAAGACGATGCAAGATGCCAGTCTTCGATAGGCTAGGCCTTCCCCTCTATCTTGGCATTTCTGCAGTTCAGTCGAAAGTTATAGCCCCATTCCTTTGATACCGATGCATTCTTAGTATAGATGTGATGTAAGTCTTGCGAGTACTTTGGATAAGTACTCACGGTTGCTTTGCTACCTCTTTTCCCCCTATACCCGATTGATGCGATCAGATGACGGATCCCAAGAGCCAGGACACCGCCGACGAATACAACTACCCCGACGGAGCCTACTACTGCGTGGAGACCGCCGACGACCAGGAGTAGTTAGGAGGCTCCCAAGCAGGAGGCCTTGCCTTTTCGATCTGCGTTGATGTTTGTGCTAGCCTTCTTAAGGTAGACTTGTTTACTTTATGTCTATACTCAGATATTGTTGCTTCGGCTGACTCGTTTGTATTCAAGCTTATGTATTCGAGCCCTCGAGACCCCTGTCTTGTAAAATAAAGCTTGTCTTCGAGGTCCCGAGGCAACCAGTGATCATGTGCTGGATCCGGAACACGCCAAAATGGCAAGAGAGGAGGATTGGGCGGATGCGGTCTTCGAGGACGCGCTCCCATGCAGTGGATGCACAGGAGATAGTGCGGAAGCAGAATTCCAACGCTGCGGGCCGGTGGGGAGCACGTTCTGTGTCAGTCTCTCCACCGAACGGGATACCCCCACCTGTCTCCCAGGGATGGTGGATCGCCATGCAGAACATGCAGTCCATGCACGCTACCGCCCCGTGCAAACCCGGTGGACAAACTCTGTGCCTAGCTAAGAAAAACCCTGTCCCCACTACTGAAGACCCCACCAGCTAAAGCAAATGGCGCGACACAAAAGCGTAAAGGCACAGGAGGGCACCGGTCTCTAACCCAAGGAGAAACGCCAGACTAGCTAGGGGAATTGGACGTGGTTCGGCGGCAACAAAGCAGCAAGGAGTGCTCGTCCGGAAGCTATGCCTAGCGAACAAAGCGGAAACCATCACCGACGAGGCGCTTCACACGTACGCCCAACTTTTCGACCAACCGCTCTCAAATAGCCACATCAAGGCAATCCTTGCCTTGTTTGGATCGGATGCCTCCGCGTTGCCGCTTGGAGACACGGAGGGAGTAGTGGAGGACCGACTTTAAGGCCGGCCGTGGTGGTTCTCCCACGTAGGCTATCAAAATGAATGCGCCATCTTTCAAAACTCTAGTGTGGAATGTAAGGGGCCTTAATACGGCGGCACGTTGGAGTGCAATTTCTCAAGTTGTTAGCTCGGCTGCACCGAGCATTGTGTGTCTCCAAGAGACAAAAATGGAAGTTGTAACAGCGGATGTGGTTGCCCACTGCCTTGGGAATAAACTTGAGAGTTTTTACTACCTACCCGCGATAGGCACGAGGGGAGGCATTCTTCTAGCATGGGATGCTTCAGTGGTGAAGCTATCCAACCCGCACTATACGATGAACGCGCTCACCGCGCTAGTCACGCACATTGGAGGGTCACAATGGTGGATGACCGGGATCTATGGCCCACAACACAACCATGAGAAAGTGGAATTCATGCAAGAATTGGTGGATATCCGTGAGCTGATTGCTGGGCCGTGGGCTGTGATGGGTGATTTCAACTTAATAGTCAACCCAGAGGACAAGAACAATGCACTCGTGAAGAGACGGCTGATGGCACAGTTCCGTGCAAAACTCAATAACCTCGAGCTCAAGGAGGTCTACTTGAATGGGCGGAGATACACTTGGTCGAATGAACGGGCACAAACGACCATGGAGAAGATTGACCGTGTCTTCACCACGGCATCTTGGGAGGAGCTATACCCGACTTGTCATCTTATAGTACTGGGCTCCTCAATCTCAGATCACTGTCCACTACTGCTGGACTTGGAGGTAGAATTAGATATGGGCAAACGATTCAAATTCGAGGCATTCTGGACAAGAGTTGAAGGCTTCATGCAAATAGTGGAGGAGCTGTGGAACTCCGTACCAAGTGAAGGCAATCCCTATGTCACACTCGACCTCAAGCTACGAGCCATGGCGAAAGGCTTGAAAAAGTGGAGCGACCGCTGGATAGGCAACGTTAAACTGCAAATAGGCATTGCCACTGAGATCATCGCTCGCCTGGACAAGGCAATGGATACAAGAGCACTCTCCCAGCAGGAACGCGACCTACGGCACATATTGAAGCTGAAACTGCTAGGCCTCTGCTCCCTGGAACGAACAATTGCACGACAAAGATCAAGAATTCTTTCCCTTCGAGAGGGAGATGCAAACACCAGCTTCTTCCACCAACATGCCCGCCATCTGCAGAGGCGAAACGTGATCACGACCATTAGGAATGGAGACACAACCGCAAGCGGCCATGATGAGATCGCAAATGAGGTGGATGACTACTACACAAATGTGTTTGCTGGCGCGCCTTGGAGGACTCACACCATTGATCTCAGCCTCTTGAACCTGCCGACCATGAACCTAACACATCTAGAGCAGCCTTTCACTGCGGAGGAAGTGGAGAAGATTGTGAAGAACATGCCCATGGACAAGGCACCGGGTCCAGACAGCTTCACGGGACGGTTCTTTGCATCCTGCTGGCATATAATCAAGGACGACCTAATGAGGGCACTCCAAGAATTCTACCAGGGCGACATGAGGGGCCTGCATGCCATTAACAAGGCGATCGTGGCCCTCCTTCCCAAAAAGGATGGAGTAGTGGACATTCGATATTTTAGGCCGGTGAGCCTGGTGCATAGTGCGATAAAGATGTTCGACAAGGCACTAGCTACACGGCTTGCAGGTGATCTTCCTTCCATAGTGAGGAAGCACCAGAGCGCCTTCGTAAGAGGACGATCCATCCACGATAATTTCATGCTTGTGCAATGCACGACACGAAGACTTCACGCCCTACGAGACCCAGCCATTATGCTCAAGCTTGATATATCAAAGGCGTTTGACTTGGTGCAATGGCCTTTCCTACTCGAAGTCCTCCATATGGCTGGGTTTGGGGAGCGCTGGATCATGTGGATATGTGGGATGCTGGCGAGTACATCAACAAGGATCATGATCAACGGAACACCGAGACGACCAATATACAATACCGTGGGCTTGAGGCAAGGTGCCCCACTCTCCCCAATGCTATTCATCCTGATCATGGAGCCCTTACACCGTATGTTTGAGCTGGCGACCGCAAGAGGCCTGCTTGATCTGCTTGCAAGAGCAGGACTGCAGCACCGCCTTTTGATGTTTGCCGTCGACGTCATGATCTTCCTCAAGACAAACGAGCGGGATCTGAACACATGTGCATCACTACTTACTCTGTTTGGATAAGCATCGGGCCTTCGCGTCAACCTTGCCAAAAGCACCGCCTACCCAATAAGATGCTCTGTCGAGATCATGGAAATAGTGGAGCGAACCCTTGGCTGTCCGAGAGGTACTTTTCTGTGCAAATACCTAGGGCTCCCGCTCACTCTAAGGAAGCAATCCCATGTGCAGCTGTCAATCCTTGTGGATCAACTCGCGACAGCGCTGCCAAAGTGGAAGGCGGCCAAGATGCCGAAGAGTGGAAGAATGCTTCTAGTTCAATCTGTGCTATGTGCGATCCCCTTGCATGCGATGATGCCACTCGACCTCCCGCAGAAGACAATTGCAGCAATGAACAAAATCTGTCGCAGCTTCCTATGGTGCACAGAGGAAATCTCGTCCAGCGGCAACTGTGCGGTCGCCTGGGAGACCGTGTGTGCCCCCAAGTGGGCGGGTGGGCTAGGTATCCCCAACCTAAGATGGATGAACACAGCTGTGTGGGCAAGGTGGCCTTGGCTGCAATGATCAGACACATCAAGACCATGGGCTGAATTTGACATCGTTGTGCCGCAAGCTTCAAGGCAAATTTTCAATGCGGCTGCTCGCTGGATCATACGAGATGGAAATGCATCACTCTTTTGGGAGGATATATTGCTTGAAGGGTATCGGATCACGGAGATTGCACCTTTGACCTATGGGCGAGTCAGGAAGAGAATAAGAGGCACATGCACCGTATCCCAAGCATTGCAGAACGACCATTGGGTTGCTCATGTGAGCCCGGAGGTAACGGCTGAATTGCTGCGTGAATACTTATAGCTGTGGAATATGATCCAAAGAGTGGAACTTAACCCAACACAGCGCGACAACATCACTTGGTCATGGGAAGCAAGTGGATGCTACTCAACGAGGACAGCCTACGCCGCCAAGTTCTGGGGCAGATAGGTCGTCCCCACGGCCGAATTCACTTGGAAATCTAAGGCACCGGCACTTGTCGCTTCTTCACGTGGCTTGCAGTTCAGAACAGATGTTGGACCTCCGATCGGTTGGCAAGAAGAGGACTCGATCACCAAGACAGTTGCCCAATGTGCAACCAAGCAGAGGAGAACATTAACCACATCCTTCTACAATGTGTCGTTGCACGGGAAGTGTGGACCACGATCTGCCGCCCCTTAGGCAAGCCAGAGTGGATACCCACAGCGAACGACAAACTCACTGCATGGTGTCAAGACAAGGGAGGAAGAGGACAAGCCAGGAGGGATGCAAATGCAATCATCATCCTAGGTCTATGGCAACTATGGAAGCACCGCAACTCTATCGTCTTCGACGGGGCCACACCTTCAAAGAATCGGGTTATCCACGCTGTCATCAGAGAGGGCCGTGTATGGAAACAGGCGGGCATACTAAAAAGGGACATGGATGTGTTCGTCGCAGAAGTGGAAGAGTGGGCCACAGAGAGTAGATAGACATATGAGAGGAAGGTGGAGGGTGGGGTTAGTGTTCGGTGTGTATATATGTAATACGTAACACTAACGTGGACGGGCTCTTTACCCCAGTTCCTTCTTTATAATATAGTATGCACACTTGTGCGTATTCGAGAAAATAAATAAAGCTTGTATGCCTTAATTTCATGTTTAGAGTTGTGTTGTGACATCTTCTCGTGAATCTATGATCTTGATCATGCGCATTTGCGTGTATGATTAGTGCACGATTAAGTCAAAGGCGTCACATGGGAGCATGGGTCCTCCCGGCCATTACCTACGCAGTTCAGGGCCTAGTGTCCGTAGGAGTAAAGATGTTTCTGCTTTCAGAGTTCTCCATGGACCGTCAAAAGTCCATACATGCTCGTATCTTGGCATGGGGTCGAAAGGGGACCATTGCCCCCCTACTCTAGGAAAACTGTTAAGTGTGCCCCTAATTATTAGGCTTGAATATGCAAGATTTCTCAAAGTTTGTGCATAACTTATCTTCTTTGCCCCCCTTAACTTTGATTGCCCTCTCAACAATCTTCATCAAGCCCCACCGCTGCCAAGAAGAATTCTATCGCTAGAGCTTCATGAGGAGCTGCCCCTGCGAGGTGTGTCTTTGCTAGTTGCATATTTCATACCGAAGGAATATCCGAAATTCTTGCGAGTGCGGTAGAGTTTTTTTTTATGCTACCTTCACTGTATCTGTGGGGCAAGCTAACTCGGTTCCAATTACAGAAAAGAAAGATGCTGACATGTACTGGTGTTCCCATAATCTATAGCCCATTGCTGAAGCTCAATTTCTTCCTTGTTTTTTTGTAACGACTGCCATGAGGGTGGAGTTTCCTTTGTACGTCTGTGTTGACTCCATATTATAGGTTTTTGTAATGGATATTGTACTTAACTCCCTTTTGCATATTTTAGTTTTAATAGCAACATAGCTATGATTATGATTATTAAACTGACCCATGTACTCTTAAAAAGGGTGTTCAGGCATCAGAGCAACTCTAGCAGATCCACTAAAATCACGTCCTCTCACTACAAAAAATTCACTTCCGTGATGATACGTGTTTGTCACAGTAGGTCACATTTTCTATCATGCATGTACATCCATGATGATTTTATGACAGAATCAAGATAGTCATACCTGTGCTGTCGTAGAAGTGTTCCATGACATTACCAAAATTATCATCACAGAAGTGTCCACTTCCATGACGATAAATCATGCGTCATAGAATTGCTTTCGTCAAGGGTAACCGACACATGGCATCCACCGTAATGGGTCGTCATTAAGCTATCTGGTTCCGGTTTCGATCCGATAACCCATTAACAGCCCGGACCAATGGTGATTTTCCACGTGTAAAATTCTGAATGGCCAGAGGAACCACGTGCCGACTCACCGTTGGGACAGATGTCATCCACTCATTGGACAGAAGGCGCCTATGATACGTCGTCACGTGGCACGGCCCAACAGAGGCCCATTCCGGTGAAAAGGCCGGCCCGTTTTACTTGGTCAAAAGGTAGCGGGCTGGCCCATGAAAAGCCTGTTAACGGCCTGTCCGCATATATCCCATTTACAGCCGCTGAGTCACGGCCCGTTACGGCTTATCCGAATTAGGCCCAGTAGCGTTATCTAGGCCGTCCAATACGATTCCAGCCCGTTGTAACTTCCGGCCCATGTATGGCCCATGACGTCTTTCGACCCATATGAGGCCCTTTGTAACTCTTGGCCCATTAATGACCCGTGGTGAAACTGGCCCGTAATGAACAGTGTATCGCTTTATACCCATTAACGGCCCATTAGTCCGTCGGCCGTTTCCAGCCCGTGTTAACTTTCGGCCTTCTAAGGGACCAGTTATTCTTGGGCTCATTTCTAGAATTCGATTACTTACGGTCCATTACTGGCATGTTCCGCTTGTGGGCCAAATTCAGCCCGTGGTTACAGTCGGCCTGTTTGTGGCCCGTTAACTAGTTGGGCTGTTTTCACAGTGTCATCAAATACGGCCTATTAACTGCCCGTTATGGTCGTGCCATAAAACAGACGATTTCCACTCTAGCCCATTTACGGCCCATTTCGCGGTCCATTATCGGTCCACGAATAGTATGGCCCATGGTTGGCGAAACGATTATACGGCTCATACAAGGCCCATAGATGAGACGACCCGTATAAGGCCCACGGATCCTATGACCCGTAGAAGGCCCATGGATCCTATGACCCGTAGAAGGCCCATGAAGAAACGTTATCCTGGGTATCCACCATGCTGGCAATAAGCTTAGCAATCTTAGATTTGTCCCGTTTGGCGCTAAAATCCTCCAACTCTTGTTGTTGCACTAGAAAGTATGCATCTGAATGCTCCAGGGACTTCCGTAGTCCTTCCGCTTCTTGTCACAACATAGCTGCTCGATATCTTTCAACTTGTAGTTGAGACTCAAGAAACCGAACTGATTCAGATAGTGAGTTTGAATAGCTTGTGCAAGCGATAGTGGCCAGTAACTTGAAAACTAAACCAAGACATGACTTTGGGGTTGTCTCACTATCTTCATGATAGTTTTCCTTTGCTGTTTTATCAGCTTTGTTGGAGACCTACAAGGATGTCTCACTATCCTAAACCTTATCTGCATTACTTCCTTTACCATTGCTTAATAAGGCACTCTTCCCCAATATTATGTCAGCATTCTAAAAGAAGAAACAAGCAGACACATAACAGGTTTAGCATGTACTAGTATATGAAACTCATTTCGGTGAACCAGTTCATTAGTAAGGTGGACAGGATTGAACTACCAAGTCTTCTATTGCCAAGTAGTACATAATAAAAGCATCAAACAAACATATATCTATGTCCTATGGTCACTGCATTGTCTTGGCAAATCAAAATAGAGACACGGTTCAAATCATATCAGTTCAAGACAAAGCAGCACCGAAAGAATACAAAGCGTGGGAAACTACACATCACAACAAGATTTCAGATGGGTACCACAGGTATACATGTACAACAACCATTGGTACGCGTGGGTCCTAAACAAACGGTTTTTAACCCTTCCGCGACGGCATTTGGAACCGTCGCCAAGCGAGTGTGGGCGATAGGGGGGGGTCCTTCCCACACGACCTAGAAATCGTCGGGGATATGCCCTTCTGGCACACACGCCCGGTAAAATGAGGTCGTGTGCGACCGGCGAGCGCTCAAATATGGAAATACGTACAGTAGAGTTAAAAAAATAAAATTATACGACAAAATTGTTTTCAGTCACAAGTACATCCCACACAGCCAGTCCCCGCTAAACGTTTCTGTTCGTATGTACATCCCACACAGTCGCTCCAAGGAAAACATTTCCGTTCACAGGTACATCACACACAATTTTCCTGTTAAATCGTTTGCGTTATTTAATGTATCACACACGGTCCATAGAAGAAACTGTGTGCCAAAGGCTGTCCATCACACACAGTTTTTATGTGGTAAACGTTTGCGCAAGGTGGCCTAACGCAAACTGTTTTCAAGAGAAAGTCGTGTGTGATTGTTCATTGATCCAACATGGTTTATTCCTAGAAACTATGTGCGTTGCCTGAGGTCATCGCCCACGGTATTTTTTCAACAACCTTTTGCAATAGAAAAACCCAATTAGCAGGCTAATTATCCATTAGCAGGCTAATTATCTGATTATTCATAATCCATTTATTAATCTAATTGAAATTTCATATTAAGCACACAATATATTTCATTTTTATAATTGAAATACATTAGAGTACAACATCATATATCTTCAGCACTCAGCTACCCCATTACACAACTACACCAGGACCAAGTTTCACATGCAACATCTATAACCTTTCGAAATTAGCATCATAGACGGTGCATCGACAGATGTATCTCATCTGGAAAACTGCTGAAGGAGAAGGCGAATATTGAGCCTTCATTGATGTTGAAGGTCTTTGTAACTTTAGGCCAGTGCCTGTGGATGATTGACCGTCCATCCTTCGTCCTCTTCAGGAACACTTCAATATTGAACCGTGGGTGTTGTATGAATAACTTCCTCGCCTCGTGACCATACAGGTGGTTTGAGAGGTAATCATCAGTGAACTACTATGGAAAGGCCTGAAAACAAGGATGTGCATAAATATCTTCTCTATATTGGAAATGGGGCAAAGGAATAAAAAAGGCAAGGTATAATAGTTAGTACCATCCTGTAGTGAACTGATGTCTTCCTCATTGTGCAGACAAAGATCTTGTTGTTTTTTGTCGCTAATTTCTTTATCCTAACAATCTTTCTGAGTTTCTTAACTTGACTGATATTCATGGACAACTCATTTCCTCATATGCAAAAAGGGTCAAACAGTGGGTCAAAACCTTTGACAACAGGACCTACATGTGCAAGACCAAATTGTTAAAAACCTAAATATTAGAATGGTTCCTGCAATTGCACAATAATGTGATATTAGACAACGGACTATGCACATGCTAACACATATAAGGTAGTTAGTCATCAGGTTAAGTAAGAGTTCGCATGCTATCAGTAAAATATGTTGATGAAACATAAGCACATTGCAGATTCATCAGATTAATTCAAGCCACATGGAAAACCCATTTATCCAAACCAAACATGATTAAGAACTAGGAAATATAGCACTTGTATATGTTTCTCATGTATTAAGTGCAGCCAAATTCGATTTATTCCTCACATGCACTACAATACAAAATTCTACCCACGACAATTGGACATCGCAGTGTAGAATTGAACCAAGCAGTTAGCTAAACACCAGAACAAATGAACCAAACATTAACTGAGCACCACATTGCACAATATAACATACTCGTAATAGAAGATCAAACAGTTAACCAAACCAAGCATGCTTAACAACTTGGAAATATAGCAATTGTATTTGTTTCTCATGTATTTAGTACAGCCAAATTCGATTTATTTCTCACATGGTATACAATAACAGAATTCAGCCACAACAATTGAACATCGCATTGCAGAATTGAAACAAGCAGTTAACTAAACACCACAACAAATGAACCAAACGTTAACTGAGTACCACATTGCACAATATAACATACTCGTAATAGAAGATCAGACAGTTAACCAAACCAAGCATGCTTAACAACTTGGAAATATTGCACCCTGAAGAATTGAACATCATATTTACAGAATTGAACCAAGCGGTTAACTGAACACCACCTTGCATGACATATAGAACATATACACTATAGCAGAAGATTGCATGGTAAAAGTAGATATCACAATTCACTAGAATTTGTTAAGGAAAGGCAGTAGCTAGCAAACGATGGCCTCGAGAAAATGCCATGAACTGTCGTTTAAAGCAGCCAACCGCGTCGCGGCATTGGCGTGCGAGGCATCAACGGTGGCCTCGACGGCGAGGTGCTCCTCCAAGATCTGGGGGTCGGCACGAATGGCAGCCATTGCGACCTCATCCGCGCGGGCGGCCGCGATTTGCTTCTCCACTGCCAAATGCTCCTTGAGATCCCGGCTATACTGCGTGCACCATGGCTTAGGCCGGTGCTTATTTGGTGGAGGGGTCGGTGATTTAGGTGGAAGGTGTCGCGCTCGCGCCGGCGGTCGGGGCATGTGGGATGTGGAAGGAGGAGGAGGATGGGGGTCGGGTGTGGATTACCTGCCTGGATAGACGAGGCTGAGCAGAGTGAAGGAGGGTCTCCGATGAGGAGGCGGCGCTGCAAGCAAGGAGTGAAGGTTTCAACTTGGAAAGGAAGGCGGAAAGAGGGGGAAATGTGGCTTTTGGTTAGGGGGAGGGGGCGGGGAGGTAGATATTTCCACGGAAGCCAAAAATTTGGAATCGCTTCAGCCAAAAAACTGGCGCGCAAAGTGTCATCAGACACGGTCCCTTATTCAGAACTGTGTACGATATGTGGACATCACAAACGATTCAGATAGCTTAACCCGTGTGTGATGAGTTTGAACGTCAAAAGTTTTGGTTCGAATTTCCATGGTTAAAGTGGTCATCCACGTCATTGCATAATTTGGGTACACAAAGGAGACTACATCACACCCACACTTCTTAATCGAGCAAGTTCATCAATTAAACAGAGCTAGCTGACCTAAACTCTAACAAATTAAAGACCGGCGCTCTTAATTAAACAAAACAAAGAGTACTACTATGGTTGGTGCTCGTCGATCTCCACCGCCGCCTCCATGTCCAGCTCGCGCCCGACGGTCTCCTGGGGAAGGGGCTCCATGGCATCCATCACACCATACTCGGCAAGCATCTCGCCATCCGCGTCCGCCATATCTATGGAATAGGCCGCCATGAGCTGGGCGTGGGCGGACAGAATCTAGGCTTTGGCGGGCTCTGTCGTCGCAAGGTATGCCGCGCAGGAACGGATGACTGCTCAAACTCTCTCGGCGATTGCCACCTCTTCGGCCGTGGGTTTTTGACGTTGTCGGAGAAGCTTCCTTTGATTTGTGCAGTGAGCGCCATGAGCTGGGCGTGGACGGCCTCGACATGGTGGCGGGCGGCCTCCATCAGGGCTAAGGCCGCTGCTACGGAACGGACAGCTGTTGTGCCGTTCTCGCTAGTTGCTATCCCCAAGGCAGATGCTGCCACCGCCGCCTGAGAATCAACAACGGCCGTTTGGGCTGCCTTGGCCGCCCGGATGCAGATTGCGGTCGCCCTCACGAAGCTTGTTAGCACGCGCCTGGCGGCTGCGGCCGCGCTCTCACCGGAGTGGGCCACCGAAGTTGCCCACACGACGCGGGTCCACGTCCCCATCTTTCACCGGCGACGATTGAACAGTGAAATGATATTTGGGGAGTGAGCTAGTGTGCTTGAGATGCCGGGTGTGGACTGTAGCCGACGCACCTTATCGAGTAAGCCATAGACGTACTATACACCGACGTTGCTCTAGGATATTTTGTGCTGCATCTCACATGATTGCTGAAATAAACTGTGTGCGATCTACTTGATTTTTCATCTTGATTTGAATTACATAATGGGGTCACAGCGGCAATGGACGGTGTTTGAATTGCTAGACCTTTTATCTGGAGTGAACATGCAACTATATGTGTGTCGTCAAAATAAATTGGAATTATTCAGGGTTCGTTTGGACGTTTTTATACATTAACTTGGTTTCGTAGGCATTTCAGGTGCATAATTCAAATTTGAACTACATGCACATGCTTCAGTCCATATAAACGGGTTGAAAAATCAAATCTGTGTCCTTGGTTGCATGCTTAGGTCCCATGCAAGAAATAGGAATGAATGTCAAACACCCAGCCACCGTCACTCGGCCGCAAACATTGAGATACTTGGTTTTTAAATTCTAGTAAATCCAAAACTCGTCTGAAATTCATGAAACTTGGCATGCTATCAAGGAGCGGCATCAACATGCTGTGGTAAAATTTTTGTCCCATTTGGGGCAGGTTTGGGTATAAGCTTCTCACAAACCAGAGCTTCTCACAACAAGCATGATGGTTTCGATAGGGAACGCCTCACCTTTGGGGACGAAACGATATCTGTTGCCTCTTATTGTTTCCAAAAAAATTCTCGTGTCAACATAGAACAACAGGAGTGTTGTGTTATTTTTGGTGATTTTTTGGGGTTCGTTTGGACATTTTTATGCATTAAGTGAATTTCAATGCATTTATGTCTATAATTCAAATTTGAACTACATGCACATGCTCAAGTGCATATAAATTGGTTGAAAAATCAAATTTGTGTCCTTCGGTGCATGCTTAGATCCCATGCAAGAAATGTGAATGAATTTCAAACAACCTGCCACCGTCACTAGGCCGCAAACATTGAGATACATGTCTTTTAAATTCTAGTAAATCCAAAACTCGTCTGAAATTCATGAAACTTGGCATGCTATCATGGAGCGGCATCAACATGCCGTGGTAAATTTTTTGTCCCATTTGGGGCAGGTTTGGGTATAAGCTTCTCACAAACCAAAGTTTCTCACAACAAGCGTGATGGTTTCGGTAGGGAATGTGCCATCTTTGGGGACGAAACGATATCTGTTGCCTCTGATTGCTTTCAAAAAATTTCGAGTGTCAACATAGAACAACAGGAGTGTTCTGTTAAATTTTGGAATTTTTCGCGGTTCGTTTGGACATTTTTATACATTAATTGGGTTTCCCAGGCATTTTATGCGCATAATTAAAATTTGAACTACATGCACATTCTCCAGTGCGTATAAACTGGTTGAAAAATCAAATATGTGTCCTCGGTTGCCTGCTTAGGTGCCATGCAAGAAATGGGAATGAATTTCAAACACCTTGCCACCGTCACTCGTCCGCAAACATTGCGATACCGGGTTTTTGAATTCTAGTAAATCCAAAACTCATCTGAAATTCATGAAACTTGGCATGCTACCATGAAGCGGCATCAACATGCCGTGGTAAATTTTTTGTCCCATTTGGGGCAGGTTTGGGTATAAGCTTCTCACAAACCAGAGCTTCTCACAACAAGCATGATGGTTTCGGTAGGGAACGTGCCACCTTTGGGGATGAAATGATATCTGTTGCCTCTTATTGCTTTCAAAAAATTTCGAGTGTCAACATAGAACAACAGGAGTGTTGTTTTCAATTTTGGAATTTTTGGGGTTCGTTTGGACATTTTGATACATTAACTGGGTTTTCCAGGCATTTATGCGCATAATTCAAATTTGAACTACATGCACATTCTCTATTGCATATAAACTGGTTGAAAAATCAAATATGTGTCCTCGGTTGCATGATTAGGTCCCATGAAAGAAATGGGAATGAATTTCAAACACCCTGCCACCATCACTCGGTCGCAAACATTGAGATACAGGGCTTTTAAATTCTAGTAAATCCAAAAGTCGTCTGAAATTCATGAAACTTGGCATGCTATCATGGAGCAGCATCAACATGCCGTGGTAATTGTTTTCCCATTTGGGGCAGGTTTGGGTGTAAGCTTCTCACAAACCTTAGCTTCTCACAACAAGCGTGATGGTTTCGGTAGGGAACCTGCCACCTTTGGGGACGAAACGATATCAGTTGCCTCTTATTGCTTTCAAATTTTTTCTAGTGTCAACATAGAACACAGGAGTGTTGTGTTTACTTTTTGAATTTTTCGGGGTTCGTTTCGACATTTTTATACATTAACTGGGTTTTCTAGGCATTTCGTGTGCATAATTCGAATTTGAACTACATGCACAAGCTCCAGTGCATATAAATTGGTTAAAAAATCAAATCCGTGTCCTTCGGGGCATGCTTAGGTCCCATGCAAGAAATGGGAATGAATTTCAAACACCAGGGCACTGTTGATTGCCGGCAAAATGTTGAGATACTTTATTTTTAAATTCTAGTAAATCCAAAACTCGTCTAAAATTCATGAAACTTAGCATGCTATAATGGAATGGCACCCGACATGCTGTGGTATTTTTCGTGTCCATTTTAAGAGAAGGCGCACTCGAATAACAGCCAACAAAAGCATTTTGAAACAAATAGCTGCCACTGTAACATCTCAAACGTTTTGATAATTTAAATTGTGTGCGTTCTGTTAACCATTCACGTGACGCCACGCCTCACTCTTTTAATGGCTAGGAGGTGCCGTGCGGACAGGTGCTTGAGTGCTTGACTAAACGGAAGGCGTGCGAGCTGTACTCCAATGCGGAGGCTCAACGGGAAGCGTGCGAGCTGTACACCGTGCAGGCTCACCGGGAAGCGAGCCCTTTGACTTCCATGGCCGCCCACCTTGCTCGCATCCTCTCCATTAATGGCGCCCAAGCCACAGTTTAATTCGGTTTTTAAATATAAAACACTCATCGCAAACGTTTTAGTTAGAACACCCGTATGCAAACCGACAGCTTCCCCAGGAAGCCAAGGGAAAATGTGCCGAGCAGGATTTGTTCAGCTCTTGATCGCAAACGTTTTAGATAGAACACCCGTACACAAAGTGAGAGCAGCGCATGATTTGTGCATCCCTTCAATGCAAATGGTTGTTTTGGATGACCCGTGTGCAACCATGTACAAACAATTTGGTAAGATTTGCATCTGTCATATTGCGTATGTTGCCATTTATCAAACTGGAAAGATTTACATTTGTTGATCTAGTAACGTTGCCATTTGTCAATCCTTGTAACACTGCAATTTGTCAAAATATGCAGCTAGAAATCACTAGCACTATCTAATTTTTGCAACTAAAATTCAGTAATTAAGCATAGATTCCATTCATAGATTAAGCAGTCGTTCTTAATTTATACAAACAGTTCAACTCGACAGCTGAACCGACCAAACTGTTCCCCAATTGTTGCCAACCACGTACTGAAATAGCTAGTTCAACTATATATACTAGCTAGTTTTAAGTATGTTGTACAGTTCGACGACAGATCTATAGTTAGATGAACTGAACAAAATAGCCCCTAAATAGTACTACTACCACGGAGGGGCTTTGTGCTACTTCCGACAGCCTCTCCTCTGCCGAGCGCGCTTAGTGAGAGGCAGAGGAGGAGGAGGAGCCTACCGATGAGCCGGAGAAATGCAATACGGTGCCTGCCGCTTTTGCACGTTCAGCGATGCTCGCCAGCTCGAACGCCCATTGCCGCTCCAGACGATCCCTCTCGAAGCGGCCGGACTGCTCGTAGATCTCCTGATTCCTCGCCTCTGCGTTGGCGTGTGCTGCGGCCACGGCTGCGGTAAGGCTCTTTGCGTGCTCGACAAGGCGCTCCTCCTCCTCCCGTAGGAACTCGATGTAGCGCGCAAGGTCGCTGACGCACGTGCGGGCCTCCACCTCCACCTTCCTCCTTCGGGCGGCAGTGGTGGAGCGGGTGATGATCCCAGCAGTTGATGGTGGGCTGGTGGCCACGGCGGCCGACGATGGGGTGGCGGCCACGACCACCACCTCCCGCCTTCGGGCCGCGGTGGCGGAGCGGGTGATGTCCACGGTGGCCGGCAGTGGGGTGGAGGCCACGACGGCCACCTCCCGCCTTCGGGCCGCGACGGCGGAGCGGGAGATGGCCCTGGCTTTTGACGGTCGTGTGGCGGCAACGGCGGCCGGTAACAGTTGCCGACGGGCAGCGTCGGCGGAGCGGGAGATGGCCCTGGCTTTTGACGGTCGTGTGGCGGCAACGGCGGCCGGTAACAGCTGCCGACGGGCAGCGTCAACGGAGCGTGTGGTGGGTGTTCCGCGCACAGCCAACAGGGACGCCACGCGCACTACACTACGCCAGGGACTGCGCTGCCGCCGTGGTGTAGCCTCCCAGCTGGAGATGCCCTCTGATGACGGCGGAGTGGCTGATGCCATTGGCGATTGTGGGAGAAGCAGATGAGATAAGCTACAGGGAGGTAGGGGAAAATGCGACGCAAGACTCGCCGCCCGTGAGGGTTTTTATAGCAGGCCGGTAAGCATTGGGATTTTGGGGGATTTCACCGAGTCGGGCGGGAAGCTTGCGTGGGAACCTGCGAGGTTGCACGGGAACGGGCTCACTGACGATTAATTGGCGCCACCGTTTGGCCAAAAGAACGCCCCCGTGTGCTGCGTAAGCTTGCGCTGTAAGCTGCTTGCTACAGCGGGGTGACAAGACATGCGAGAGGAGGACGAAAGGACACGTACACATACGGTTAATACAAAAAAACGTTTGCGATTTAATTACCTCCTATACCCCCGTCCTAGTTTATAAGTAGGATTTAACTAATAAAATACGAACGCTTGTCCTTATAAGTGTGTATATATATGTTGTTGTTCTGTATGCAATCCCATCACACAACACACACGTCTTATTAGCAGCAACTGTCTATGTTATTATCAGTCTTCACACACATTTCTGATTACACACATGTTTGCCGCGTATCACACACATCTTGTTAAGTTGAACTGTTTCTGTTCTTATGTCTCAACGCAAACAGTTCATCCGAGTGAACTGCATGCGATATATCACACACACCTTCATCTTGCTGACCGTTTATTTTATGTTGCCTAATCACAAACAGTTCATCCGAGTGAACCGTATGCTGTATATCGCACACGCCTTCATCTGGCTGCCCGTTTCTTTTGTTCCTCCTCATGGCAAACGGTTAATTGAACTGAACCATATGCCCTGCATCGCACACGCAACTAAAATATGAACCGTGTTTGATGGCTCCAACATCGCAAACGTTTTATACATTTCTGACGGTTTTCATACAACACCGTTTCCGATTATTGCATCACACACAGTTTCTCGAAGGGTCTCCGATCATAGTGTCGTGTTAGTAGCATCCTGCAGTAGTGAACACTATTGGCTCTGTTGTGATGCTAGTAATGTGCATGATATGAGAAGTCAACTGTGTACACAATTGAAATTGAAATCAACAGAGCTATTTATAAGAGCAAACCTGTTAAAGAAACATGCGTAAACATACATGTTGTGCCATTGGAGTTTTGATTGGATCCTTCAATTTAAAAATAAGTTTGTGTGAGTAAATACAGTGATACAAGAGCAAAGCAGTATGCATGATAGCAATGGAATCTTAAATGAGAACAATTGTTATTCAGGTTTAAGCACTTGTTCTACATGAATAGAGTACAGTAAGACGCAAGAATATAGTACTTAAAAATAGAAAATGAGCTCATAGACCTTACCACATTCTTGGTTTGGGACCAGTACAGAACAAGGCGTTCCCAATCATCGTCCAGTAAATGTGTCTCAGGAGAACGTAAGGGAATTTGATGAGTTTCTTTGCCAGTGAAGTATGTTTTCTTCAGGTAATTTCGATACTGCTGATGTCGCTTGAAGCTACGTCGGTATTTCCCCAAAGAGGAAGGGATGATGCAGCACAGCGGCGGTAGGTATTTCCCTCAGATATGAAACCAAGGTTATCGAACCAGTAGGAGAACCAAGCAACACAACGTAAACAACCCCTGCACACAAATAACAACCACTCGCAACCCGACGTGTTAAAGGGGTTGTCAATCCCTTTCGGGTAACGGCGCCAGAAATTGGTGCGTGGACGGGAGAAAGTTGTAATAGATTGAATAAATAGATCGCAAATAAAATAAAGTGCAGCAAAGTATTTTTTGTATTCTTGGTTTAATAGATCTGAAAATAAATGCAAGGAAAAAGTAGATCGCAAAGGCAAATATATGAGAAAGAGACCCGGGGGCCGTAGGTTTCACTAGTGGCTTCTCTCAAGAAAAATAGCAAACAGTGGGTGAACAAATGACTGTTGGGCAATTGATAGAACTTCAAATAATCATGACGATATCCAGGCAATGATCATTATATAGGCATCACGTCCAAGATTAGTAGACCGACTGCTGCCTGCATCTACTACTATTACTCCACACATCAACCGCTATCCAGCATGCATCTAGTGTATTAAGTTCATGGAAAAATGGAGTAATGCAATAAGAACGATGACATGATGTGGACAAGATCTATCGATGTAGAGATAGACTCAATCATTTTATCCTTAGTAGAAATGATACATACATGTCATTTTCCTTTCTGTCACTAGGATCAAGGACTGTAAGATCGAACCCACTACAAAGCACCTCTTCCCATTGCAAGATAAATAGATCAAGATGGCCAAACAAAAACCCAAATATCAGAGAAGAAATACGAGGCTATAAGAGATCATGAATAAAAGAGATCAAAGAAACTCAAATACTTTCATGGATATAAAAAGATAGATCTGATCATAAACTCAAAGTTCATCGATCCCAACAAACACACCGCAAAAGAGTTACATCATATGGATCTCCAAGAGACCATTGTATTGAGAATTCAGAGAGAGAGATGAAGCCATCTAGCTACTAACTACGGAGCCGAAGGTCTACAAAGAACTACTCACGCATCATCGGAGAGGCACCAATGGAGGTGGTGAACCCCATCCGAGATGGTGTCTAGATTGGATCTGGTGGTTCTGGACTCTGCAGCGGCTGGATGAATATTTCGTCGACTCCCCTAGGGTTTTGGGAATATTGGGGTATTTATAGAGCAAAGAGGCGGTCCGGGGGGCACCCTGGTGGGTTGTGCCGTCCTCGAAGCACCCCCAGGCGCAGCTAGGGCCCATTATGTTCCTTCTGGTCCAAAAAATATCCGTGGAGTTTCGTTGCATTTGGATTCCATCTGATATTGATTTCCTGCGATGTAAAAAACATGCAGAAATAGCAACTGGCACTTGGCACTATGTCAATAGGTTAGTGTCGGTGTGAAAACCGGCGGATCTCTGGTAGGGGGTCCCGAACTGTGCGTCTAAGGCGGATGGTAACAGGAGGCGGGGGACACAATGTTTACCCAGGTTCGGGACCTCTCGATGGAGGTAATACCCTACTTCCTGCTTGATTGATCTTGATGATATGAGTATTACAAGATTTGATCTACCATGAGATCGTAGAGGCTAAACCCTAGAAGCTAGCCTATGGTATGATTGTTGTTGTCCTACGGACTAAACCCCTCCAGTTTATATAGACACCGGAGGGGGCTAGGGTTACACAGAGTCGGTTACAAGGGAGGAGATCTTCATATCCGTATTGCCAAGCTTGCCTTCCACGCCAAGGAGAGTCCCATCCGGACACGGGTCGAAGTCTTGAGTCCTGTATCTTCATAGTCCAACAGTCCGGCTGTCCAAGGACCCCCTAATCCAGGACTCCCTCAGGAGCCCCTGAACCAGGCTTCAATGGCGATGAGTCCGGCGCGCAGATTGTCTTCGGCATTGCAAGGCAGGTTCCTCCTCCGAATACTCCACAGAAGTTTTTGAACACAAGGATAGTGTCCGGCTCTGCAAAACAAATTCCAGATACCACCGTAGAGAGAATAATGTTTCCATAAATCTAATCTGCTAACAGCTTTTCGTGACGTGACGTACTGCCGTGGTCTGGTCATGACGAACCGTTTTTCCGAGCTTGCCACTGCACTTGTTGCGAGGCGGTTTTTATTGGCACGTCCTGTCGAAGCAGAGATCGTGTCCCTTTTTTCACTGGATTCTCATCAATACGGGTATGGGTAACCCAATCATGCATGTTGGTATGACTCCTCGATTTTAGGCAAGTCCCAAACGGCTACGCGGAGGACGCTTGATATTCATCCTCTTTATAAAGGGGCCTAGGCCTGTCCCCTTCTTCTCGCGCTCAATCGAATCCTTCCCCCACCTCGAGTTCCAACACCCAAGGCTCAGGCTAGGCGCTTCGGACCTACAATCATGTCCGGATCCAACCTTCAAGGTCGGTGGATGCCCTCCTCTGTCACAGAGGAGGACATCAAGAAGCTAGGTATTTGACCGGCGAAATCTCTCACAGGCTGCCTGCTCGAGGCCAGGTCATTCCCGCTCCCGAACCTGGCGAGAGTGTCGTATTCGTCTCCCACTTCCTCCGAGGGCTAGGTTTTGGTCTAGATCCCTTTGTCAGAGGATTCATGTTCTACTACAGGCTCGATTTCCATGATCTGGCTCCGGATTCCATCCTTCACATCTCGTTGTTCATCGTCGTGTGTGAAGCCTTCCTCCGCATTACCCCACACTTCGGCTTATGGCTCAAGACCTTCAATGTGGAGCCGAAGATGATTGAGGGGCGACACGCAGAGTGCGGAGGTGCCGTAATAAGCAAAGGCGCCAATGTTCCATGGCCAAAGGGTTCCTTCCCGGAGGTGTCCAGTTTATGGCAACGGGAGTGGTTTTATATCACAGCTCCCCGGGGTACTAAGTGGGTAGCCGCCCCTGCCTCCCGCTCGGGCCCCCCGCCACAACTGGCGTCATGGGTCAACAAGGGGCTCGGCTGGGGGCCAGTAAAGGATGTGCCGACATTGCAGTGTCGCATCCGAGATCTCCTCGAGAGAGATGTCAGCCTTGTTAAGGTAATGCAAGTGATGCTAGTTCGTCGAGCCCTGCCTTGCAAACGTCGACCTCTCCATATGTGGGAGTTCAACCCGGAAGGACCGCGAACTATTCAACACTTCTTCGGCGTGACGCTCGAAGAGATGTACATATTGTTCTTCGGATCACAAATTGAGTGTCCGGACACCTCCGAGGATGCGGGTCTGAACTGCAATCGTCCAGACACCCAAGTAAGTAATTCCGCGGCTGAACATGTTGTCTTTTAATTTATCACAACATCATTCTGAAAAGTCTCCTTTTGACCAGGACTGGATAAAAAAGCCGAAGATGATCAGGTGTTCGGCCCCCCTTCCCGAAGGCTCACCGGATCCTGTACTAGCCAGGATGGTTGACCTTGCGCCTTATCAAGCACCATCAGGGGAAGATAAAGGGAGGAACAAAGAAGCCGAGAGCGAGCCTCACTCACTGTTCATCCAAACCGGGGGAATTAGTGCCTCCGCAAAGGAGGATAACCGGGGGGAAGAATCTAAAGTTCCCTCTCCCCAGGGAAGGAAGAGGGCCGCCTCTGAAGACTTGGAAGTAATGGTCTCCAAGCGAGGGAAGAAACCTTTGTCAGAGGGTCCTACCCCGGAGGGCATCCTTACCGGATAGTGCCCGCAAGGGGACCAGCCCTCCACCGAGCTGTGAGTAAACAAAAGTACTTTCGATAAATATATCCTGCTTCATTTCTGAGAATGATAACCGAGACATATGTCTTGCAGTCCGGATCGTAGCCCTTCTCGACAGAGTTCGTCTTCGGGGGATCTTCTTCTGGAGATGATGGAGAGCGAAACGCCTCCCCATGCCTCCCTGCCTCATGAAGCGGACGACCCTGAGGTGTCGTCACGGAGGGTTTCTCCTGATCTGCCAAGGCCAGAAGGTAACCCTTCGGCCACCCGAAGTCCGGAGTATCTGGTTCCTAAGGAGAGCAACAGAAAGAATCCGGGACAGTCCGGTGCGCGACCAGACGCACTGATAAATCTTCTGGGGCGAGCGGCTATCTCAGAAGCGCATCGTACGCTAATGGGTACGGTGGTTGAGAGGATTTCATCCGCCGAAAGCGGGTTGCATGAAGCTTTTATGAGCCCGCTGAGAGGCTTTGAGGTACGCAAAGTAATATATATTTTGACGGTACCGCACACGCTAGGTGTGCCCTATGCAGATAGTAGCCCCTGAGACTCTGGTTGCTGTTGAACAAGATAGCAACTAGAGGATCATAGTCCCAGGTAATAACCGTGCTGCCTTTACATGCAGGCGGCCGAGGGTCCAGTGGCTAGCCGGACTGGTGAATTTGCCGAACTGAAGCGGCAACTTGATGCGGCAGATGCCGACATCGTGCTTGTAACAAGCGGCTTGACGAGGCACAGGGTATGTATTCTCCTATGATCAACACATATTAAGAGGAGCATGATGCTAGTATCTATAATATGATGTGACTGCAGATGGAGCTGTCGCCGTGGAGACCCTTCGGGCGGAACTTGCCCGGGCCAAGGAACAAGCCAGGAAGAGTGATGCGGCCGCCCTGAAGGCGGTCAAAGAGCTAAGGGCCGAACAGGCTGCGCATTGCCAGAGCAAAGAGAAAATAGCCAAGATGGCTGTTGAACTGAAAGATGCCGCCGGCCGGTATGAGCTTCTTGAAAAGGAAAGCCAAGCAGAGGCGGCGGACCTGCAGGAGGCCATGGAAGCGGCCAAGGAAACCCACTCGCAAGTCAGAGCGGCGAAGGAGGAACTCCGTCAAGCCGGAGATATCGCGGCTGGGAAGCCCTTTTTGTTGCGGACGAGGTTTGGAGACCCGAAGTATGCCCCTCTGGATAAATTATGGAGTTCTGCAGACGCGTACTTGGATTTTGCAGCGAGTGCCGCTGATGCGACCAAGTTTTTCAAAGATCAGAAAGATCATGTAGTGGAAAGGTTGTTCTGGTCACAGTTCAGCACACCAACGCGTCCGCTGCTGTTAAATGAACAAATGGCCAAGTGGGCCGAGCTCCATAGGTTGTCCGGACTTGCTATGAGGTCAGTCGTGGATCACCTTTGGCCTGAGGGACCGAGGCCGAATAGTTATTTTGGTCTAGTGCGACGATTCCTTGGCGCTATGCCGCAAATTGACGCTATAAAGAGGTCGGCGTGCATAGAAGGTGCGCGGATGGCTCTTGCCCGTGTTAAGACATACTGGGCGGAGATGGAGGCCACCGCTATTGCAACCCGAGGCCCGGCCACAGGCCAGGTCCCGGCTGAGCACTATTTTGAAGAAGTCCTAGAAGGCGCTCGTGTAATAGCGGCTCAGTGCTCGAAGAGTATCATGTTCAAGTGACATGTATCCCGATTGTAAAAACAATGCTATTAAATTATAAAGGCTGTGTTTATACTTTTGCCTGAAAGTATTATGATGCCTCCTGTGTGGCCGTTTATGTATATATGTATATAACCTGAACGTTTGCAGTCGCGGCTTCAGCCCCCACGCATATAATGCGGGGGTGTTCGCAAAAACGCTTATTCACACTTGATCCAACGTCTTGGTCCATTAAGGAGGTGATAGCGCAGCGAACGAGGCAATCAGACTATATTGCTTTAACACTTTCACTTAGCCATAGGAGTTTGACGGTGGGACTACTATATAGCCCCTGGTACCTTCGCGCTCATCTGAATACGGGGCGTACATACATGACCGGGAAACAGCCCTTCGTTAATGCGGAGGAATCCCGAAGATTCCGCTAAGTCATCGAGTGGTTGACCAGTCTTGCACTTTATCATGACAGTCAGTTTTCGGCTTTCTCTACTGAGGTGCTCGTCCGGATGAACCAGGGCACAATTGCAGTAGTTCTCCCGGTGCCACCTTAGCCGATGGAGCGGAACGTAAGGTAGCAAAACGCGGGAGCCGGGCAAACCCAACATTTGACCAAAGACATGATTCGGAGCTGATGCATATAAGGCCAAACTCGCGACGCCGAACACTCCCTAAGGTATTCTGTCTTTACAACATATACCAGGCTGAATAACGCCCTTGATAATGATCCCTGAGTGTCCAGGTACGTGCATCATTCTGACGTGGCGAAATGCCAACAACGTCAGCATCGCTCTCGGTTATGCTGAGTATCCGGAGGATGTGAAGCAACAAGAAACAGGAAAAAAGGTTTACGCAGGGTCTTAATCTAAAAAGAAACCTTTGAGCGGGGCCCTGCTGCACGTCTGCGCCTGTGTCTCCGTTGTGCCGTATCCTGGAAGGGTGTAGCACGATTACCATCTGTAAAAGAGAAGAACTTAGGTGAAAGTTGTCGTGCGCAAAATTGGTTATTCTCAATAAACCATTAAAATTCAAGATAAGTAAGGTCGAGCCGAACTGTAGTCCTTTTACATGCGGGAAGCCCCTGGTACCGCCTATAGGGGTATATCCATCAAACCAATCTCAGGTTTATCTACGCTGTTACAGCTAGTGATGTGCCGGACACATCTAGCCGTGTCCGTGGTCTTGACGACCGATCGTTTATTCTGGTTGGAGAGGCCATTTAGTGTTCGGCTGCTAAAGCCGCCACACGTTCTTCCGCGCGTAAACAACGCTCGATATTTCCGCTAATTGTGATGATGCCACGTGGACCGGGCATCTTAAGCTTAAGAGAAGCGTAATGCGGTACTGCATTAAAACGAGCAAAAGCTGCTCTTCCGAGTAGTGCTTGATAGCAACTTCGGAATGGAGCAATGTCGAAGGTTAACTTTTCGCTTCGGAAGTTGTCGGGAGAAGCGAATACAACCTCTAGTACTAGAGAGCCCGTACAGCGGGCCTCTGGGCCTGGTATTACTCCCTTAAAGGTAGTATTACTGTGGCTGATTCTTGTTGGGTCTATCCCCATTTTGCGGACTGTGTCCTGATATATCAGATGAAGACTACTGCCGCCGTACATAAGGACTCGTGCGAGATGGTATCCGTTGATTATTGGGTCTAACACCAAGGCAGCCAATCCTCCGTGCCGGATATTTGTCAGGTGATCTCTGCGATCAAAAGTGACCGGGCAGGCCGACCGGGGGTTGAACTTAGGGGTGACGGGCTCTACGGCGCGTGTGTCTTGGAGTGCATGTTTGCTTCTCCTCCTTGTCACGTGAATCATGTTCATTGCTTTGACCTCTAGTAGGAATTTTTTCTGTCCCCCAGTGCTTTGCTGGCGAGGCTCGTCCTCGTCTTCACTTGGTGTCTCCCTCCCCTTGTGTTCGGCGTTTAGCTTACCGGCCTGCTTGAAGACCCAGCATTCTCAGTGGGTGTGATTTGCAGGTTTATCGAGGGTGCCATGAATTTGACATAATTTGTCTAGAATCTTGTTTAGGCTGGGTCCATCTCTGCTGCCTTTGAAAGGCTTTTTCCGCTGACCGGGTCGAGAGCCCCTGAATCCGGCGTTTACCGCCGTGTTGTCGGGGCTGTCTTCGTTATTTCGACGCTTGCTTTTACTGCGTCGTGGTTTTCCATTGCCATCCCTGACTTCGGATGTGCCTGGGTCGCTGGTGCTACTACGGGCTAGCCAGCTATCTTCGCCCGCGCAAAAGCGGGTCACGAGGCTTGTTAGAGCTGCCATTGTTCTCGGTTTTTCTTTGCCGAGGTGTCTGGCGAGCCATTCGTCTCGGACGCTGTGTTTGAAAGCTGCTAAGGCTTCGGCGTCTGGGCAGTCGACGATTTGGTTCTTCTTAGTGAGAAATCTGTTCCAAAGCTTTCGGGCTGACTCTCCGGGCTATTGAATTATATGACTTAAATCGTCTGCATCCGGAGGTCGGACATAGGTCCCTTGAAAATTAGCCCTAGAAGCATCCTCAAGCTCCTCCCAACTTCCAATTGAATTTTCAGGGAGGCTCTTCAGCCAGTGCCGAGCTGGTCCTTTCAGCTTCTGTTTCCAGAGTAGGATCCGCGGCTCAAATTAAAGCCATGAAACAAGTAGCTGGCAAATCCAAATTGGAACTAGCTCAATTCACAGAGTGACAAGCCTATTATTCGCCTCTGCTCTCGATAAAACAAGTCAGAATCAATTGGCAAGGGGTCGACGATTAAGGGACGTCGCTTTGGTTGCTTCTCGAGGGAGCTATCCTTCGCTGCATCCTTCCGTTCCTCGTCATTGTTTTCTTTGGGTGTATCCACCATGTATATGTCATGTGATGAAGTGGCTGTCCAGCGCCGTGTGGGCGATGGTTACTGTTCCTCTCCTGCATCGTCGTCCATGCCGTCGATGTCTTCGGAGTCGAAATCGAGCATGTCGGTTAAATCGTCGACAGTGGCTACTAAGTGGGTGGTGGGTGGGGAGCGAATTTATTCGTCGTCCCCATCCCATTCTAGCCGGATATAGTTCGACCAAGGTTCTCCTGACAAGGAGAGAGACCTCAACGAGTTTAGCACGTCGCCAAAGGGCGAGTGCTGAAAGATATCCGCGGAGGTGAACTCCATGATCGGTGCCCAATCGGATTCGATAGGCACGGACGCAGGTGGCTCGGAGTCCATGGCCGGGGACGAATCCAATGGTTCAGCAACACGGGTCTCGGAGGAGGTGAAGTCAGTATTCGGCTCTATCACCACCGAGTGTGCGGCCTTCGTGGCGGGGTCCATCCACCCGTCCTCGGATGGCGCAGTTTGTTCCGGATAGAGGGCCGGAGTAGTTGCAGGTGTGATCTCCCGAACACTGTCTGATGGTAGAGCTAAGTCATGCCCGTCGTGATTGTGCGGCGCACCTGACATGGGCTCGAATCCATCGAAGATCAAGTCTCCGCGGATGTCGGCAGTATAGTTAAAGTTTTCGAACCTGACCTGATGGCCAGGGGCGTAGCTTTCGATCTGCTTCAGACGGCCAAGCGAGTTGGCCCGCATTACGAAGCCACCTAATACGAAGATCTGTCCAGGGAGGAAAACCTCACCCTGGATCGCATCGTTGCCGATGATCGAAGGAGCCATCAAGCCTTATGGTGACGACATAGTGGAACTCTCAATGAAAGCACCAATGTCGGTGTCGAAACCGGCGGATCTCGGGTAGGGGGTCCCTAACTGTGCGTCTAAGGCGGATGGTAACAGGAGGAGGGGGACACAATGTTTACCCAGGTTCGGGCCCTCTCGATGGAGGTAATACCCTACTTCCTGCTTGATTGATCTTGATGATATGAGTATTACATGAGTTGATCTACCACGAGATCGTAGAGGCTAAACCCTAGAAGCTAGCCTATGGTATGATTGTTGTTGTCCTACGGACTAAACCCCTCCGGTATATATAGACACTGGAGGGGGCTAGGGTTACACAGAGTCGGTTACAAGGGAGGAGATCTTCGTATCTGTATTGCCAAGCTTGCCTTCCACGCCAAGGAGAGTCCCATCCGGACATGGGTCAAAGTCTTGAGTCTTGTATCTTCATAGTCCAACAGTCCGGCAGAAGTATATAGTCCGGCTGTCCGAGGACCCCCTAATCCAGGACTCCCTCAGTTAGTACCAAAAAATGATATAAAATGACTATAAAATAATTATAAAACAGCCAAGATTGATAATATAACAGCATGGAACAATCAAAAATTATAGATACGTTGGAGATGTATCAACTGCCACCAAGCATTCTTGAAGATAGCAGAGGTATTAGCACATGTTACCTCATCCCGAGTTTCCAAATCGGTCCTTCTCTATAGACAAAAATGGGAACATTTGCTGTATTATAACCATCATGGAGGTGGAATGTATGGGACAAAGCAAAGTAATTTCCATGAATAACATTACTTACACATAACTCCTGTACAAACACCTGCAACTGGCATTTTCCTTCATCTTCAGTATAATATTTCCATGATAGATGCTAAGCTATGACTGGCTGGTTGTGCTTCCTCCACAGGAATAGGTGTACTAACTGGTGGAGTTGGAGTTCGCCATGGTAGTACTGACGCTTTGGGCACTGGAGCTGCCTTACTAACTGCTCTTGTTTGGGAGCTCTGTGGTGGAGATGGTGCTGTGTCAACAGGAACTTGGTTACTATCTGCTGGGGTTGGGGTTAGATTGGGTGAAGTTGGTTCTCTGTCCATCGCAGCAGGGGTACAATCTGTGAGAGTCTGGGGTATGTGTGGTAGGGCCGGTTCCCGTGCGTGTACTGTCGGATTACGGGTTCTGCAGACCCTTGAGAGGTTCGAACTCTGGGGAGCACACAAAGAACACTCTCTCCCCAGCTCGCTCGCTCAACGATTCCACGGCCTAGCCCGATGAACCCAAAGAACAAGAGACACAGGGGTTTATACTGGTTCGGGCCACCTCACGGTGTAATACACTACTCCAGTGTGTGGTGGATTGCCTCGAGGGGCTGAGGATGAACTAGTACATTGGATGAACAGCCTCAGGGGGTGAGGTGTTCTTGGGCTCGATGAGCTGGTGGGTTTGAGGATGATCTGAATGATCCATCCTTTGCTACGGTGGTGGCTAGGTCCTATTTATAGTGGCCTTGGTCCTCTTCCCAAATGTTAGACGGGAAGGGATCCCACAACGGCCAAGTTTGAAGGGGACAACTAGTACAAGTTATCCTGACAAAAGTAGTCTTCGCCTGCCAAAGGCTCTGGTGGTGACGCCTGTAACAACCCCAAAATTGGGTTATCAATTTTTGTGATGTTATTCCTTCCTGGCAATCATTTTCAAAATTTTCTCCTGAGTTTGCTGGATGACTCTGATGATTCTTTCCATTTCCAACCTTTCAAAATCTTTCTCATGTCTTTGTCAGTGGGCAAGACCTCATTTGCATCCTCTCAAACCCTAATTCCAAATTGTTGGAATTTGAATGTGGTCTTTGTGATTACAAAGGAGCCATCATTTTCCTTGATCTTTTGATAATCCTAATTGTTCCCAGAGACCCTTCTACCTTTCTGAACCCTGGATATGCAAAAATATTGCTAAGTCCCATGCAATATTTTTGAAGTATGATTTATTCATTTCTTGCCTTTCTGAGGAATAAAAATCCAAAGGCATAGCTAGCCATCTCCAAAATTCATGAGAATTGGTGGAGTTGATATTTATGCCTAATCCAAGCTCTGGCAAATATATTGGCCATAATTAAATAAGGAAAATTGCCTTTTTCTTATTTTATGCCAATATTCCAATCCTGCCATTTTCTAAAGGAACTACTATTTTTATAGCAGAGAAAATTCCCACATAAATTGTGGAGCTTTTACTTGCTATATATTCACTAGTTCGATCCTAATCTTATGATTCTACAATTCAAAATTGGGCACATGATCCAATGCAAGTTTCTGCCTTCTCTGAAATTTTGCAAAGTGCTTTATTCCTAATTCCAGTTGAGCTGCAATTTGGCAGGGTGATTAACATGGATAAATAACCCATGGATACCAAATATGAGCTCAATCCCTTCCTCCTAGCTCCCTGTGCAATTTTCAAAGTTTCTGACCAGATTGTAACTTGGTGTAGGAAGTACCTTCATAGAGTTTCCAAATGGGAGGAAACTTTTCCATCTTCTCAAGTATATCAAATCATTAGCCTCCACCTAAATTCAGTTCATTTCATTGAACTATGTGAGCATAGGAGCAATTCTTTGTTTCTGTCCAAATTTTCAGTATGTGAAGCAAGTATATTTTATCTTGCTCTGTTATGGCTGAAAATTTTCCCAAGTCTTCTCCTACTCATATAACCTATCTCCACAATATTTTGGCTCATTTCAGTTAGCCATTTGCCGTGAGGATTTTTCTCAAGTTTCTAGACAGAGGAGATGTTTGTGAAGGAAGTACCATTTTGTCAAGTCCATTTGGTATGAAAGTTTTACAACATCATTATATGTCCAAATCATCAAGCGTTGACAAGTTTTAGCCCAATCCAACACCCCTAGTGAGTGCTTCTTCATCATTTAGCTTCTGGACTAGATTTGGTAGTTGCACTGCAACTATGTTAAATACTTGTCCAAATAGCCTCATAATTCCCAGCACCGTAGTCCTTGCTACTCTAAGCCTCCCAGACATCAAGTTTACCTTTTAACCTCTCTGGTTTTATCTCTAGAATGTGGTCAAGTTTGCTACAACAAACTTGTGGAGCTTCGTTTACTCAGCCCCCTTTGTCTTCGCCCATTTCTTTACCATGGTAATGCTCTACCTTGGATAGACTATGCAGTAGACATGAGCTGGCATCATTAAAGAACCCAGAGCGCGCCTTGTCTATGGTGACCACAGGCGACGCCAGCCAAAACGGTGGTCTAGCCACTATTCTCGTCGGCAGCGCTGCTCCGACCGGCTCTTGCCTCACCATTAGTGTCCTACAGTTCCCCCTCGACATCCTTTTCCCTCTGGACCGCTCGCCCCCTTCGTTTTCTTCTCCGACGAGCCGTGCCAACGACCGAACAGTGCGCTCCCGTGGCCATCATCTCCTTCCTCCCCAGTGTCCTCTTCCTCCTCTCGTCCGCGAGTGCTGCTCATCTCCGTGAGCCTCTGCGCCGCGTCTGCTTCCTCCTCGTCGCCTTCCCACTGCTTCCCATGAGCTTTGGCCGCGCCTGCCGACACTGCGCCGATCGCCGGTGCACGGACACGTCGCCTGCTGCGTGCCACCTCCTCCCCTCGGCTATTTAAGCACGCCCGAGCGTCCTCGCAGTCCACAACCCCCTCCCCGAGCCTCTCCCCGAGCCCGGAGCCCCTCTCTGACCCCCATCACCACCATGGCCGCCGCCTCAGGCCTCCATCGATTCCGGCACTCCCGAGCCCTCCTCTCTATTCCACCTCCACCACTGCACCCCCCATGCTCCGGCGAGCCTCCCCGTGGCCTCGGCCTCTCCTCTTCTGCACCGTAGCCCCATGTCCACCAGCGACTGAATCCCCTCCCTGCTGCATGCTCGGCTGCAGCTGCTACGGAGCTTGTCGGCGGCAGCAACCACCCCCATCCGATGCGCCTCTCCGCCCTGATTGTCGAGGTAGGTCGTGCGCTCCGAGAGGTGGCCGGAGTCGCCGGCGAGCGTCGTCGGGGCGGATGCCTCCCTCGGCCAGGCGCGCGCCCGGGTGGGAGGAAGAAGAGAGCAGGCCAGGCGGGTTCCTCCCTGCGTGACCCCACCTGTCGGCGAGAGGCAGGTGTGGCCCAGCACGCCACACTGGATTAAGTGGAGGCGCCTTCTGTAATTTGCACGTTCCCAGGCGAAGACGTACTCTACCGCGGCCACATGCTGGACCGCGCTTTCCCTGCACGAAGGCGTACTCTCAGAAATGCGCTTTCAGCCCAGCCCTGCCAGCCGAACCCTTTAAATTGTGAACGTTCACCCGTTAGCGGCAAAAATTGACAAATTCTGTTTATTTTTCTACCTAACGAACGAACGCTCACAACTTTTCAACCGTAACTCCGATTGAGGTAATTCCAACGCTCACGTTCTCTGTTCATCGAGCTCTTTTTGATGGGGCTATTTTCTTGATGTTTGCACATTCTGTAAATGCCTATTTTTCCCTTGCCCGTAAACAGCCCCCTCTGAGAGAGAACTGTTTCCGGCAAATCTTTCCACGATCGTTCCACACTTCTTCCCGGAGTATTTGTCGACCCCAGGCAAGCCAACCTCTTATCATGAGCCCCGAACTTGCATGTTGACTTTGCTTGCACCTTGCATGTGTGTAGTTGCAGTTGTTTCTTATCGTTTTTGTCTGCAGTTATTCTGTTATGCTTATCATGCATGCTTATGTTTTCATGATATCTTTTGCCATGCTAACTAGAATGTTGTTATTGATAATGCCATGTCCCTACTCTACTTTATTTTCATGTCATCATTATAAAATGTTATGATGATTGTAATACACCGTTTATATTTGGTATTGTCATGTTCTTTATGCTATAGTTGTTCACTTGAGAAGCTTGGTATTTTGTTAAAGCATTTATATGATGCATGCTCATTGTTGCATTCATGTTAAATATGTTCATGATGATGGAGAAGATAATAATATGACTTAATAATAACAAACATCCTCCGTCATCGATGGGATCGAGTCATAGTGCCACCAAATTGAACTTCTTCAGTGCAGCCACATTTTGCTTTATTGGGAAGGCCCTAATGCGATCTATTGTCGTGCCTCTCGCCGGTGCCTCCAATGAGGGATGGTTATGGGTACGCACTACCCTGATCAGATAGGCTGACATAAGCCTTGTGTGCCCGGGTTTGGTTTTGAGCTCATGTCCCCGTTTGGGACCGTTTATGTTTTGCCATGACGGTGGCCGTTGGTGCCTTTGGTAGGCACGGGGCCACCCAGGACTGAACCCAAAAGGGGTGTTGGTCAGAGTGGTCGGGAGAGTGTCATGGCAGTAGGTCGGTTTTGTCGGAATGCCGTTGGTCCACCCGAATGGGATGACCAGGCCATGGGTTCCGTGGTGTGGGCAAAGTGCGCTACCTCTGCAGAGTGTTTATTAAGTCTATCAATAGCCGCACAGTTTGTAGTAAGTCGCACTATCGGGTCTTGGCCGAAATGGAGGATAAACCTGAAATAATTAAGTTGATGAATAATGTGTAACAAGAATGTGGTGACTTGGACTATGGGATAGTCGTGAGAAGTCACGGCGATGTTTTGATATGATCACGAGATGAAGTCTCGGTGAGTGTTGAACCAAGTGTGGTTCCGTTTGTGATCCGTGAGTGATCACCGTTTGGTTACAAGGTAACCCGTTGAACTAAGTATGGTTCTATTTGTGATCCGTGAGTGATCACCGTTCGGTTGTGAGGCAACCCGTTGGTAAGAGAGCCCGAGGGACTCGGTGCACAAGTTTGGTTGCATTGCATGAGTTATATGTTTGCATTTAAAGAACCATAGCAAAATAGGAGATAGTTGCATAAAGTTAACATGCTATGTCTGCATTGGATATGACCGGTAGTTTATATTCAGCATAGTTTCATGATGCCATGCCATGCTTGATTGATATGCTAGATTATGCCATGAGGGAGATGATATGCTATGTTTTACTGTTGCCATGTTAGAAGCATGTTTTGATATGCCATGTTATTACCATGTTAGTAGATGCTACGATGTTGTTCATGCTTAGTTGATCTATATCATGCCATGTTTAGTAATTGATATGAGATAAGTTGTTGCATGCGCTTTCTTGCTTTGTCTTCTGCTTGTTTGGATGCTATGTATTTGGTTGTCTTGCAAGTACATTCAATGTACTGACCTGCCGTGTCATGCCAGCTTGTAGGTTGTACCTGGATTGTTTGATTGGTCCCGCTAGGCCGTAACCTTGCCAGTCCTATGAGTTGTGGAGCCCAGCCAGAGTTGATGAGCCGCCAAACCAAGACTTCTGCCACCTTTTAAATAGCCTTAGGGCTATGCCAGATAACTGTATTCATCAATGATGTAACCCTATACACATGTATTTGATGAATATTATTGTACCTGGAATGCTGTATCATGGACCTGTCGTGCGCCAGGTGTTATCCTGGGCTGACGTGTGAAGGCCCCCTGCTCCATGCGGATCGGGGACCCACAACGCCACTGTGGGCTCCGCGATGACCTCCGTCCTGTCGTCCTGCTAGTCTTGGTCTTGTTGCACCGATAAGGAAACCTTTGCTTGATGCCTCGGGACCCCGCGCCTGCGCTTGCCTCCTTAGCGCCAAAGAGGAAACTGGTACACTGCGCCCGCTGGCGCCCGCCTGGCCTTGGTCGTCATGGCTCACGTCATGCAAACCTCGCGAGGTGCCCCTTGCATAGATATCTCCGCTCCTCGGGAGACAGCCTAGTGAGACTACCCGCAGGGAGGTCTTGGCATTGTCCACCTCGCGAGTCTTGGCCCCTCGCGAGGGTCTTGAGTCGTTGTTGCTGAAGCTGGGCCGTACCGAGCCGTCGATGGAGCCACGCCACGGGTCGCAGGCAGGCAAGTCTAGGCACCCCCAGTCCCCGAACACCGACAGTAGCCCCCGGGCCCAAGGCGCGCTCGAACTTGGCTTCGAGACGAAGCCAAGGGGCAAGTGCGGAGTGCCGCCGGCCCCAACCGCCTGCAGCCTCAGCTGACGCGTGGTGACTGATGGGACGTGGGCGCCTCCGCTTCCCCATGCTGCCTTGGCAACCGCACTCGCGTGACAAAAGGCTGGCGCATGCTACATGGCCTTCATTGCCTTCCTTCGTCTTGTTCCAGATCCCCTTCCTCTTCTCGCCCCAAGAGACTCCAGATCCGCCGGAACTCCTCTCCGAGCTCGCAGCCGATGGCGTCCGATAAGGCGAAGGCCGCGTGCTCGCCCTCCTCGTAAGAGCCTGCCCTGAGCGATCCCACGGTCTCGGAGAAGAACCTCACCGCCACGCTCCTGATGACGGCGGGCGGCAGCAATGAGGGGGGCAGACCGTGCTCCGGGCCGGCTCCGCCAAGCCGGAGGCGTCGGGCAGCACCTCCTACCCCTTCTTCATGCACAGTGTGTTCGCTGGGCTGGTCCCCCCTTTCTCTGATTTCTTCTATGTAGTCCTTAGCCATTATAATCTCCATGCCCTCCATCTTCATCCCAACTCCTGTCGATCTTTGCCTTCTACTTTGAGGCATTCGTGGGGCTGATGCCGTCTATGGCGCTGCTTGGCCACTTCTTCTACCTCCGGAACAAGGAGGGCCAGTGCTTGGGGTGCGCCAATTTTGTTGCGGCCAACGGGACCAATGCAATCTTAAGAGCCGGGAAGAAGGTCGAGGGCTTCAGGAACAAGTGGGTCCTCATGGATGCCAAGAGCTCCTACCCTCGGTTGGCACTGCCGACGGGGATGCCTTCGCCTCACGAGGGATGGTTCAGCGCAAAGCTCGCCAACCCCCGGGCGAAGCAGGTGTTGGAGAAGATGGCGGGCGACCTGAAGCCAGATGACCCGAAGGCGGAGAAGCTAACGGGGGCCATGATCGTCAAGGAGTATCTGTCACAGCGCTTGGCTCCGCTTCAGGTGCAGTCGCTCCCCTTGTGGAGGCTCACGGAAGAGGGAGGCGACCTCCGCCTGCGCCCGGGCACCTTGTCTGATGAGGAGCTGGACAAGGCCCTCCATCTCCTGGACGGGGAGGACCAGGGGTACCCGCCAGACACCCATCTTCCGCTGTACCGCCGCCCAGATGGGGCGGAGGTCGCCGCCGCCATGCCCGTCTTCGACGAGCGCGGGCACATCCCGCCAGTGCCCAGCGAGACCCCGGTGGTGCTGTTCTCCGGCGAGTCCAGCGAGGAGGGGGGTCCGTACTCGGGGGCAACCCGGGAGGGGGCGGGGGAGACTTCTCCTCCGCGCGTGGCAGACCTCCTGCGCACCCTCCCCGATGATTACGAGGCCGGCGAGCACCCGGTGAGGTAGTCGCCGAACCCCGCCGGGGTCACCACGAGGTCAAGGGGCACCCCCCCGAAGAAGCCGCAATCCGGGGTCCTGAAGAAGAGTAGATCGGCGCTCATCTCCTGAGGCAGTGCCGCCGCCTCGCTGCCTACCGGTGCTGCCGCGGATCTGACCGTCGCACCCTCATCTGCCCCTGGGGCTCGTGCGCCGGTGCCCCAGCTCATGAAGCCTTCGAGCTTGGTGCTTCAAAAGAGGGCGAGGGAGTATGCCGCCGTGGACCAGTAAGTGCTCCGCCTTGATCTTTCGTTCATGTCCTTGCCGCTATTTCTTGATGCCTCTCCCTTGTACTGTCAGGCCAACACCGGCGGTGAAGAAGAAGAAGGAGATGGCCGTGACCCCCGGGACCCAGTAGCCTGACGTGGCCGCGCCACCTCTGGTGCGGAAGGACGGTGGTGGTTCCCGCACCTCAGCGGCCGGGTCATCCTCGCGAGATTCAGAGGCCCGACCTCAGGAGAACGCGATCTCCATGGCCAAGCCGGCTCCGGAGGCGCCTGCCCCCAGCTCGCCTGCTGAGGCTCCGAAGGCTCAGGAGCCCCCGACCTCTTCTACTGCTGCCAACCTGCAGGCCTTGGCGCCGATGCTGCCTTCTCCACTTCCCATCCTGCCGCTGGGCCGTGATCCTTCTGCCTCGCCTGATGCTCTGGAGGAGGCTCTTTCCACGCTGGCCCAGCTTCGGGACGACCTTCAAGGTGCCGACCGTCGCCTAGCATCAGGGCGCCTGGAGTTGATCTCGGGGTGGCTGCGATTCGACGCATCTGTCAGGGTGGCATTGAGCCAGGCCATAGCAGCCTTCGAGGAAGGCGAGCAGGCCGCTGGCCTGGCCGCGACTGCCCGTGACGTGGCGCTGAAGGATGCTGAGGCTGCCAAAGAGCGCTGCCGGTTGCCGGAGGCCGAGCTGGAGACCATGCGCAATGAACGCACCATCAAGGCTCGTCAGTGCGAGGCGTGGGAGGTGAAGATGAAGGCTTGAGAAGACGCGGTCGCTGGCCGTGACACCGAGCAGGAGCAGTCGGCGCAGCCGCAGGCCGCGGAGCGCAGCCACCTGGAGGAACTAGAGAAGAGGGTGGCGGTGGAGAAGGCCCAGCTGGAAGCCAAGGCGAAGGTTCTTATTGAAAATCATGCGGCCTTCAAATCCCTTGAGCTGAAGTCCCGCAAGGCACTGCGGGAGCTCTACGGGAAGGGCTTGAAGAAGTCATTGGTGACTGACGAGGGAGGCCTTGCCGAGCTACTTCCTCAGCTTGTCACGGTGCTCGAGGGCATCGTTAATGGGATCGGCCCCATGGTAGAGGGGGAAGCCCGCGCGTTCTCCGCTTTAGCTCTACGCGCGTGTTCAGTCATCTTCATCTTCGCGACTCCAGCATCGACCTCGACGCCTTGCTTGAGCCCGTGGACGAGTAGCACTGCGAGGCTACTGCCGAAGCCATGAAGGACCGGGTGGAGGCCCTGCTGGAGAAATTCCTCGCCATCGACCCCGCGCCCCGGCCGATGGTGTCGCCAACCCTACGGGCCCGGCGGACGGCGCGAGCAACGGCAATGTTGTCGACGAAGGGGCACTCCTTGCGGGTGATGGCAGTGCCCAAGGCTGAAGAGAAGGCTTGCTGGCGGCGCTTCCCTCCACTTTTATCTCCTGCAACATGCACCGTGCCTCGTGGAGGCGTTAAAACTTGTGTTTGGTATTTGGAGAACAGTATGTCTTGTAATAATTTGTTAAGGTTCCACGATTTCCTTCCCATTGCTTTAGTGTTCTGCGTCGGTAGGGCCCGGCCCCGAGCATGCCTCAGCCGCCGTTGGGTCATCCGGATCACCAGGACAAGGCCAAGGGGTGAGGGGCTACGTGACCAGTTAGGCTCCTGAGTAGCGATGCTCAGGCGTCCCCCTTGACGTACAAACAGCCCCTAGGAAGGGAATGCGAAAGTAGGCCTTAGCGTTCTACGTCGGCAGGACTCGGCCCCGCGCATGCCTCAGCCGCCGTCGGGTCGTCCGGATCACCAGGACGAGACCAAGGGGTGAGGGGCTATGTGACCAGTTAGGCTCCTGATTCGCGATGCTCAGGAGTCCCCCTTGACGTACGAACGGACCTTCATACATGTCCTCGCCGAGGTCCCGCTCGGGACGGGCGCGCGACTACCAGGTCCGGGGGACCTGGTAGGGTGGCATACGCTAGGCGTGACCTGAGCGTAGCCCCCCGTGCCCAGCCCCCTCGCGCGACTCTCCCGAGGGGAAAGTGTTGCAATGAGGCTGGACACTGAGCCTGGTGGCTCCCTGAGGTTGATGCGGCCATGGGGCCGCCCCCAGTTGTTTATCACCAGCGCGGAGCATAGTGCTTCCACACTTGCACGGGCATAGCCACTCCTCGACCGTGTTGACTGCCAGCATGGCGCATGGTGCTTCCACTGATGCGTGGGTGAGGGTTCCCTCTGAGTGGAGCCCCCGGGGCGTGTACAGCCCCGCCTTGACATGTAGCTTGCACGGCAGGGCCAGACGAGGTGAGTCTGGGCACTCGTGAGCCAGCGCGGGACTCACGAGGCCCTACCTCAAGGCGGGTTGCGCCTGAACTTGATTCTTGTCGGCTGTGGTGGTCCTGCGAGATGGTTAGACAATCTGCACGAATGAATCTCCTGAGACGATCACATGAGAAGGCCAAACACCAACGACCCCAGAAGGTGACGTGAACGGGGCCGGCCCACCAGAAAGAGCTCAGTCGTTGGGTTTATCGACGCTGCAGGGACGGACCCGAGCACATACGTCGTGCCCAGTCTTCTCATGCGAAAAATCCTGAAGAAAGACAGCCGGCGCGAGGCTCCCGTGGTGGCGAGGCACCGGGTCGAGCGCCCTAGCTCATCCACCTGCGATTAGCTCATGCGAGAGCCAAGCACCAAGGGCCATGGGAGGTGACGTACACGGGGGCTAGCCCGTGAGCCAGAGCTCAGCCACTTGGATTTAGCGACGCTGTAGGGACGGACCCGAGCACAGACGCCATGCCGGCCCTTAATCATGAGGCGGTCGTGGGTGGGTTCGCAAGGCCGCACGACGTTCATGGCATCGAAGTGCCGGACTGGCATGTGATAATGATAAGGTAACTCATGGGAGGAGGCAAGCTAGTTCAGATAAATGTAAGAACGATACATGCCACAGGGACGGACCCATGCGGCCTAGGGATGATGCAGCCTGAGGGGTGCCCCCAACAGAGTTGCTAAAGATGCAAAAGGATACACGTCGCAGGGACAGGCCCGTGCGACTTGGGGATAATGCAGCCCGAGGGGCGCACTCAACTGAACAAACTGAAAAAAGTCACCTGGCACCATTGCTGGAGGGATGTTGAAGCAGCTGAAGACGCGTGCTGAAGAAGTTATTCCTCACGAGCCGCCTAGGTACTGAGCCTCGGCAGGCTTTGGGGACTCGGGAGGCTCATGAAGAACCGTCACCATCTCCGCCAGGACCGCCTGGTGCATGGCCTCCTGAGCCGCCAGAATGCTCCGCAGGTGGCGCTAGAAGTTAACAGCCGCGTTCGGCAAGCCAAATGGCATGCGAACATAGCTGTGAGGTGGACCCTCGCACCGACCAACACGCGAAGGCCAGAAGCGCTCCTGGGATGCAGCCCTGTTGAGCCCCGAGATGTTGACGCAGACGCGCAGCTCGTCGTCCTCGCCAGGACAAGGAGCTACGCCAGGTGGTGGGCCGCGGTTGCCGCGCATGGCTCTCGCCTCTTGAAGCTCCTCAGTCGCCTTGGTGATGAACTCCTGAGCACCAGGCACTCCATGCCTCATGCCCTCATGAGGGAAGTGTGCGGTGAAGCATGCCTCCACGCGGTGCCCGAGCGCCTCCCTCGTGACATTGGCTAAGTCAGAGGCTCTCCAAAAGAGGACCCCCAAGCCCAGCCCAAGGAGGGCACCGGGCGCACCTTCCTATGCGAGGGAGGGAGGCGCCCCATCCGTGGGTGCAGGTCCTGTGGTGGTGCCGCTGGAGACCCCGCTCTCCTCAGGCCCTTGGCAGAGCAACTACTTCTTCTTCTTGGGGACAACCTCAGGAGGGTAGATGGCACCTTCGTTGTCTGGGTCTTCGGCTGCCGCAGCCTGGTAGGCGCGCTCGAGAGAGCACACCGCGTCCTTTGATATGTCTCCGTCGTATCTACTTTTCCAAACACTTTTGCCCTTGTTTTGGACTCTAACTTGCATGATTTGAATGGAACTAACCCGGACTGACGCTATTTTCAGCAGACTTTCCATGGTGTTATTTATGTGCAGAAACAAAAGTTCTCGGAATGACCTGAAACTCCACGGAACATATTTTTGGAAAATATTAAAAATACTGGAAGAAGAATCCATGTCAGGGGGCCCACACCCTGTCCACGAGGGTGGGGGGCGTGCCCCCCTGCCTCGTGGGCCCCCTGACGCTCCACCGACCTCAACTCCAACTCCATATATTCACTTTCGGGGAGAAAAAAATCAGGGAGAAGGATTCATCGCGTTTCACGATACGGAGCCGCCGCCAAGCCCTAAAACCTCTTGGGAGGGCTGATCTGGAGTCCATTCGGGGCTCAGGAGAGGGGAATCCGTCGCCGTCGTCATCATCAACCATCCTCCATCACCAATTTCATGATGCTCACTGCCGTGCATGAGTAATTCCATCGTAGGCTTGCTGGACGGTGATGGGTTGGATGAGATCTATCATGTAATCGAGTTAGTTTTGTTAGGGTTTGATCCCTAGTATCCACTACGTTCTGAGATTGATGTTGCTATGACTTTGCTATGCTTAATGCTTGTCACTAGGGCCCGAGTGCCATGATTTCAGATCTGAACCTATTATGTTTTCATGAATATATGTGAGTTCTTGATCCTATCTTGCAAGTCTATAGTCACCTACTATGTGTTATGATCCGGCAACCCCGAAGTGACAATAATCGGGACCACTCCCGATGATGACCGTAGTTTGAGGAGTTCATGTATTCACTATGTGTTAATGCTTTGTTGCGGTACTCTATTAAAAGGAGTCCTTAATATCCCTTAGTTTTCGGTAGGACCCCGCTGCGACGGGAGGGTAGGACAAAATATGTCATGCAAGTTCTTTTCCATAAGCACGTATGACTATATTCGGAATACATGCCTACATTACATTGATGAATTGGAGCTAGTTCTGTGTCACCCTATGTTATGACTGTTACATGATGAACCGCATCCGGCATAATTCTCCATCACCGATCCAATGCCTATGAGCTTTTCACATATTGTTATTTGCTTATTTACTTTTTCGTTGCTATTGTTACAATCACTACAAAACCCAAAAATATTACTTTTGCTACCGTTACCGTTACTTCCATATTACTTTGCTACTAAGTACTTTGCTGCAGATACTAAGTTATCCAGGTGTGGTTGAATTGACAACTCAGCTGCTAATACTTGACAATATTCTTTGGCTCCCCTTGTGTCAAATCAATAAATTTGGGTTGAATACTCTACCCTCGAAAACTGTTGCGATCCCCTATACTTGTGGGTTATCAAGACTATTTTCTGGCGCCGTTGCTGGGGAGCATGGCTCTATTCTTTGAGTCACTTGGGATTTATATCTGCTGGTCACTATGAAGAACTTGAAAGATGCGAAAACAAAAATTTATCCCTCAACTACGAGGGGAGGTAAGGAACTGCCATCTAGCTCTGCACTTGATTCACCTTCTGTTTTGAGTAAGCTTGCGACACCTAAACCTGCTTCTGCTATTAATTCTGATATGTCGCATGTTATTGATGATGCCACTTCTGCTATGCATGATACTTATGATGAAACTACTTCTATGCTTGATACTACTGTGCCACTTGGTGAATTTCTTGATGAACAACTTGCTAGGGCTAGAGAGAATGAAATTATTGAAACCGATAATATTGAAGATAGTGATGATGAAGACTCTCCCCCTAATAAATATGAATTGCATGTTGTTCCTGAGGGCTATGTTTTGGATGAAGAATCTGCTAGAGCCATTCTTGCTTGCAATGATAGAAGTGATCTTAAGAAATTATTAGCTAAATGGAAGCAGCGATCTCTTAATGCTAGAATGAAACCTGACCCTGCTTTTGCTACTTCACCTATCTGTGTTACTGATAAGGATTATGAATTCTCTGTTGATCCTGATATAATTACTTTGGTTGAATCTGATCCTTTTTATGGCTATGAATCTGAAACTGTTGTGGCACATCTTACTAAATTAAATGATATAGCCACCCTGTTCACTAATGATGAGAAATCGTGCTATCTTTATATCCTTAAAAATATTTCCGTTCTCATTAAAGGGTGATGCTAAGATATGGTTTAATTCTCTTGATCCTGGTTGTGTGCGTAGTCCCCAGGATATGATTTATTACTTCTCTGCTAAATATTTCCCTGCTCATAAGAAACAAGCTGCTTTAAGGGAAATATATAATTTTGTGCAAATTGAAGAAGAGAGTCTCCCACAAGCTTGGGGGAGGCTTCGCCAATTACTTAATGCTTTGCCTGGTCATCCTCTTAAGAAAAATGAAATACTTGATATCTTTTATAATGGACTAACCGATGCTCCCAGAGATTACCTAGATAGTTGTGTTGGTTCTGTTTTCAGGGAAAGAACACCGGATGAAGCTGAAATTTTATTGAATAATATGTTGACAAATGAAAATAATTGGACACTTCCTGAGCCAATTCCTGAGCCTATTCCTAAACCAACTCCGAAGAAGAGGGGTGTTCTATTTCTCAGTCCTGAAGATATGCAAGAGGCAAAGAAATCTATGAAATAAAAAGGTATTAAAGCTGAAGATGTTAAGAATTTACCTCCTATTGAAGAAATACATGGTCTTAATTTATCGCATGTTGAAGAAACATATGATCTTAATCCATCACCTATTGAAGAAACTCATGGTCTTGATAACCCGACACAGGTAGTAAAGGTAAATTCTCTCTATAGATATGATAAAGCTGAAATCCCTCCTACTAAGTTTGCTAGCCAATATTTGGATGAGTTTGATAACTTTATGGTTAGGCAAGAAGATTTTAATGCTTATTTTGGTAGACAACTAAACAAAATGCTTATATGATTGAACACTTGGGTGATTATATGTCTAGAATTAAAGGTGAACTTAAACTCATTAGTAAACATGCTTCAATGGTTACCACTCAAGTAGAACAAGTACTTAAAGCTCAAAATGATTTGCTCAATGAATTAAATAGTAAGAATAATGATTATGCTGTTAGAGTGGCTACTAGAACTAGTAAGATGACTCAGGAACCTTTGTATCCTGAAGGCCACCCTAGGAGAATTGAACAAGATTCTCAGAGAAATAATATTGATGCACCTAGTCCTTCTAAAAAGAAGAAAAAGAAAAATGATAGGACTTTGCATGCTTCTAGTGAACCTATTGCTGAACCACCTAAGAATCCAAATGATATTTCTATTTCTGATGCTGAAACACAATCTGGCAATGAACATGATCCTAATGAAAATGTTAATGATAGTGTTCATGATGATGCTCCACCTAGCAATGATAATGATGTAGAAATTGAACCTGCTGTTGATCTTGATAACCCACAATCAAAGAATCAACGTTATGATAAGAGAGACTTTGTTGCTAGGAAGCACGGTAAAGAAAGGGAGCCATGGGTTCAGAAACCCATGCCTTTTCCTCCGAAACCATCCAAGAAAAAAGATGATGAGGATTTTGAGCGCTTTGCTGAAATGATTAGACCTATCTTCTTGCGTATGCGATTAACTGATATGCTTAAAATGAATCCTTATGCTAAGTATATGAAGGATATTGTTACTAATAAAAGAAAGATACCGGAAGCTGCAATTTCCACCATGCTTGCTAATTATACTTTTGAGGGTGGAATACCAAAGAAACTAGGAGATCCAGGAGTACCCACTATACCATGCTCCATTAAAAGAAATTATGTTAAAACTACTTTATGTGATCTTGGAGCCGGTGTTAGTGTTATGCCTCTCTCTTTATATCGTAGACTTGATTTGAATAAGTTGACACCTACTGAAATATCTTTGCAAATGGCCGATAAATCAACTGCTATACCTGTTGGTATGTGAGGATGTGCCTGTTGTGGTTGCAAACGTTACTATTTTAACGGACTTTGTTATTCTTGATATTCCTGAGGACGATAGTATGTCTATTATTCTTGGAAGACCTTTTTTGAATACTGCAGGGGCTCTTATTGATTGCAACAAAGGCAATGTCACTTTTCATGTTAATGGTAATGAGCATACGGTACACTTTCCGAGGAAACAACCTCAAGTTCATAGTATAAATTCTATTGGAAAAGTTCCATCAATTATTTTTGGAGGTTTTGAATTTCCTCTTCCTACTGTCAAGAACAAGACATTCTTATTATTAGGGATGTGCATATCCCTGTTGAGGTAACATAGTGTTATTCGAAATTTCTCCGGTTCCATGTTATTCGGAATGAGTTTGTTAACAAGACTTGATCAACCTTGTTAGTGGATTCCTTTTGATGAGCATGAGATGGATGAAACTACAAGCACAACCTTCTGTACCCTCCTTTTACTTTCTGATATTTAGTTGAAATAAAGTAAAAATAGTATTTTTCCTGTCTGTTTTCTGAATTATCCGTGCAATATAAAAATACCCTGAAAATAAAAGTTCTCCAAATGCCTTGAAAATGGAATATGATTTTTTCTGGAATATTTGAGAACATCTGGCACTGAGAACACAGCAGGGGAGCAAGCACCAGGCCACGAGGGTCCAGGGCGCGCCTGCCCCCCTGGGCGCGCCCCCTGCCTCGTGGGCCCATGGTGGCTCCCCTCCACTTATTCCTGCACCCACACACTTCTTCTTCCTCCCAAAAAAATTACCATCCAGCTCAAGTACGAGTTCTAGCTCATTTTGCTGCGATTTTCGATCTCCTTGCTCAAAGCACCTCTCACAAAACTGCTTGGGGAGATTGTTCCTTGGTATGTGACTCCTCCATTGGTCCAATTAGGTTTTGTTCTAGTGCTTTATTCATTGCAAATTTGTGCTGCCTAGGTGACCATGTTCTTGAGCTTGCATGTCAAATTTATATGGTTCCAAGTAGTTCTAATGCTTGATATAGGCTCTAGGCACTTGTAGGAGTAGTTGCTATCAATCTTGTTGAGCTTGGTTCACTTTTATTTTGAAGTTACTAAAAATTTCAGAATTTTTTCAGAGGAAGAAATATGCTTAGGAAAATGTACCAAGGTGGTTCTTCAAGGAAGCAAGGACCCAGGCTTGCAATGCGCGATGCCAATGATGAGCCACCAAGGGACGCTCCAGTGCGGCCTTGTGAATGGCCTTCAGAAATCTTTATGGATCGAGTGGGAATCAAGGAAGAATTTGAAGCATATTTGCGTAGCTGATCTTGTGAGCTTCGAGGAAGAAAAGTGCAGCCAATACCACTATCTCACTAGTTCCTTTGTGAGGAGGTTTGAATTTTCATCTTCGCGTAATTATCCAACTGTCCTGTTTGATCTTTATGAAAAATCTTATACGATGGACTTAGAGGATTTTACCACTGCTTGCAAACTTCCACAATGGGGTAGTGCTAGTGAACCTCGCAAATCTGAATTTAGAAATTTTCTTGCTAGTATAACTATGGGGGAATCTAGAGATATAGCACAAGCTACCATAGGGAGCGTTCATTTTCCTGCTATACATTATTTTGCTCTCTTCATAGGTAGATGGATAAATGGTAAAGATGAAGCATGTCACATGTGTGTCCCTGACCTCAGTATTCTTAGGAGTGCTGTGTTAGGAGACAAATCTTATAATTTGGGAGCCATTGTTGCACGTAGGTTGCATCATAATAGATTTAATGGAGATTTCTTTGGAGGAATTTATGCAACCCGCTTAGCTAATTTTCTTGGTGTGGACATACGTGAGGATGATATTGAGTTGCCTCCTACTTATTTAGACTTTAATGCTATGGTTCACCACCAGTTTGTCGAGAGGAACGAATCACCTCTCCGGTATCGCTTAATCTTTGACAGACGTCGTGCTGTCCGTAATACTCTCCCTGCTCCCGCCTTCTTTGATTATTAGGAAAAAGGAAGACATTTCATTACCAGAGAGGAGGCAGATGAGTACGAGAGGAGGGTGGAGGTAGCTCGCCGCCACGCTGCAGCTCAGGAGGCAATAACTGCCACAGCGCAGTACGACCCCGACTACAACTATGGATATCTGCCAGGCCATCCGTGGCAATAAACCAACTTAGGCCAAAAGCCTAAGCTTGGGGGAGTACGTATTTCCCACCGACATTACATTTATGTTCACACACTGATTGCTAGATGTCGGTGCTCATACTTTTTCACTATAATATTCATGCTAGTTTATTTTCTTTTCCCTGCTTTCTTCTTGTGTGTTTGATAAACCTTAAGAAAACCAAAAAAAATTAGTGTATCTTTTATTTAGTTCACTTTTCTTGATGTAGTAGTAATAATTAAAAACAAAACCCAAAAATATTTCCCGTTCTTCTTTTGCTTGTTGGGAGCTTTCCCGTGTAAATAGTTTTATTTCTCTTCTTTTCTTTGGGGGTCGATAGGAGAAGACCATAATTAAAATTGTTGAAGTGGCTCTTATGTGCATTATTGTTGATTTAACCAAGAGCCCATATTGCCTTGTCTTCTCCTGTTTATTGAATGCTCGCAGATTCCAGCATAGTCCAATGCACGTGCACTCTTATTATTTTCACATCGTTCGGTCGTGCAAGTGAAAGGCAATTATGACGATATATGATGGACTGACTGAGATGAGAAAGCTGGTATGAACTCGACCTCTCTTCTTTTTGTAAATATATATGATTAGTTCATCGTTCCTGATTCAGCCTATTATGAATAAACATGTTTGCAATGACAATTAGAGATCATAGTCGCTTATGCCATGCTTGATTAGCTATGAGTTATAATGGTTTACCTTGCGTGCCAACATGCTATTAAAATGGTTGTGATGTGGTATAATGGGGTGGTATCCTCCTTTGAATGATTTAAGTGACTCGACTTGGCACATGTTCACACATGTAGTTGAAACAAATCAACATAGCCTTCACGATATTTATGTTCATGGTGGATTATATCCTACTCACGCTCGTACTCAATGTCTATTAATTTTAATGCATGTTCATGACTGTAGTCGCTCTCTAGTTGGTCCCTTCCTGATACGTCTCCAACGTATCTATAATTTTTGATTGCTCCATGCTATATTATCTTCTGTTTTGGACATTATTGGGCTTTATTATTCACTTTTATATTATTTTTGGGACTAACCTATTAACCGGAGGCCCGGCCCAAAATTGCTGTTTTTTTCCTATTTCAGAGTTACGCAGAAAAAGAATATCAAACGGAGTCCAAACGGAATGAAACCTTCGGGAACGTGATTTTGGAACGAACGTGATCCAGAGGACTTGGACCCTACGTCAAGAAAGCTACCAGGAAGCCACGAGGTAGGGGCGCGCCTACCCCCCTGGGCGCGCCCTCCACCCTCGTGGGCCCCATGTTGCTCCACCGATGTACTCCTTCCTCCTATATTACCTACGTACCCCCAAACGATCAGATACGGAGCCAAAAACCTAATTCCACCGCCGCAACCTTCTGTACCCGTGAGATCCCATCTTGGGGACTGTTCCGGAGCTCCGCCGGAGGGGGCATCAATCACGGAGGGCTTCTACATCAACACCATAGCCTCTCCGATGAAGTGTGAGTAGTTTACCTCAGACCTTCGGGTCCATAATTATTATCTAGATGGCTTCTTCTCTCTTTTTGGATCTCAATACAATGTTCTCCCCCTCTCTTGTGGAGATCTATTCGATGTAATCTTCTTTTGCGGTGTGTTTGTTGAGACCGATGAATTGTGGGTTTATGATCAAGTTTATCTATGAACAATATTTGAATCTTCTGAATTCTTTTATGTATGATTGGTTATCTTTGCAAGTCTCTTCGAATTATCAGTTTGGTTTGGCCTACTAGATTGATCTTTCTTGCAATGGGAGAAGTGCTTAGCTTTGGGTTCAATCTTGCGGTGTCCTTTCCCAGTGACAGTAGGGGCAGCAAGGCACATATAGTATTGTTGCCATCGAGGATAACAAGATGGGGTTTATATCATATTGCATGAGTTTATCCCTCTACATCATGTCATCTTACTTAAGGCGTTACTCTGTTCTCATGAACTTAATACTCTAGATGCATGCTGGATAGCGGTCGATATGTGGAGTAATAGTAGTAGATGCAGGCAGGAGTCGGTCTACTTGTCTCGGACGTGATGCCTATATACATGATCATACCTAGATATTCTCATAACTATGCTCAATTCTGTCAATTGCTCAACAGTAATTTGTTCACCCACCGTAAAATACATATGCTCTTGAGAGAAGCCACTAGTGAAACCTATGGCCCCCGGGTCTATTTTCCATCATATTAATCTCCCGACAACAAGCTATTTCTGGCGCCGTTTTTATTTTGCTTTTATTTTACTTTGCATCTTTATCACAAAAATACCAAAAATATTATCCTATCATATCTATCAGATCTCACTCTCGTAAGTGACCATGTAGGGATTGACAACCCCTTATTGCGTTGGCTGCGAGGATTTATTTGTTTGTGTAGGTGCGAGGGACTCGCGCGTAGCCTACTGGATTGATACCTTGGTTCTCAAAACTGAGGGAAATACTTACGCTACTTTGCTGCATCACCCTTTCCTCTTCAAGGGAAAACCAACGCAGTGCTCAAGAGGTAGCAAGAAGGATTTTTGGTGCCGTTGCCAGGGAGGTCTACACAAAAGTCAACATACCAAGTACCCATCACAAACCCTTATCTCCCGCATTACATTATTTGCCATTTGCCTCTCGTTTTCCTCTCCCCCACTTCACCCTTGCCGTTTTATTCGCCCTCTTTTTTTCCGTTCGCCTCTTTTTGCCCGTCTCTTGTTTGCTCGTGTGTTGGATTGCTTGCTTGTCATGATGGCTCAAGATAATACCAAATTATGTGACTTTACCAATACCAACAATAATGATTTCCTTAGCACTCCGATTGCTCCTCTTACCGATACTGAATCTTGTGAAATCAATGCTGCCTTGTTGAATCTTGTTATGAAAGATCAATTCGCCAGCCTTCCTAGTGAAGATGCTACTACTCATCTAAATAGCTTCATTGATTTGTGTGATATGCCAAAGAAGAAAGATGTTGACAATGATATTTTTAAATTGAAGCTATTTCCTTTTTCGCTTAGAGATCGTGCTAAAGCTTGGTTTTCGTCTTTGCCTAAAAATAGTATTTATTATTGGAACAAGTGCAAGGATGCTTTTATCTCTAATTATTTTTCTCCCGCTAAGATTATCTCTCTTAGAAACGATATTATGAATTTTAAGCAACTTGATCATGAACATGTTGCACAAGCTTGGGAGAGGATGAAATTAATGATACGTAATTGCCCCACTCATGGTTTGAATTTGTGGATGATTATACAAAAAAATTATGCCGAATTGAATTTTGCTTCTATAAATCTTTTAGATTCGGCCACGGGAGGCACTTTTATGGAAATCACTTTAGGAGAAGCTACTAAACTCCTAGATAATATTATGGTTAATTATTCTCAATGGCACACTGAAAGATCTACTAATAAAAAAGTGCATCCGATAGAAGAAATTAATGTTTTGAGTGGAAAGATGGATGAACTTATGAAATTATTTGCTACTAAGAGTGTTTCTTCTGATCCTAATGATATGCCTTTGTCTACTTTGATTGAGAATAATAATGAATCTATGGATGTGAATTTTGTTGGTAGGAATAATTTTGGTAACAACGCGTATAGAGGAAACTTTAATCCTAGGCCTTATCCTAGTAATTCCTCTAATAATTATGGTAATTCCTACAACAATTCTTATGGAAACTTTAATAAGATGCCCTCTGAATTTGAGACTAGTGTTAAGGAATTTATGAATTCGCAAAAGAATTTCAATACCTTGCTTGAAGAAAAATTGCTTAAAGTTGATGAATTGGCTAGGAACATTGATAGAATTTCTCTTGATGTTGATTCTTCGAAACTGAGATCTATTCCACCTAAGCATGGTATCAACGAGTCTCTCAAAGCCATGAGAATTTCCATTGATGAGTGCAAAGAAAGAACCGCTAGGATGCATGCTAAGAAAGATTGCTTTATAAAAGCGTGTTCTTCTAATTTTTATGAAAACAAAGATGAAGATCGAAAAGTTATTGATCTGTCCCCTATTAAATCTTTGTTTTGCAATATGAATCTTGATAATGATGGGACTGAATATGATCCACCTTTACCTAGAAGGCGTTCCAAAAATTCGGAGTTTTTAGATCTTGATGCTAAAATTGATAAAAGTGGATTGAAGAGATCAAAACATTAGACATTAATGAACCCACTATTTTGGATTTCAAGGAATTTAATTATGATAATTGCTCTTTGATAGATTGTATTTCCTTGTTGCAATCTGTGCTAAATTCTCCTCATGCTTATAGTCAAAATAAAGCTTTTACCAAACATATCGTTGATGCTTTGATGCAATCTTATGAGGAAAAAATTGAGTTGGAAGTTTCTATCCCTAGAAAACTTTATGATAAGTGGGAACCTACTATTAAAATTAAAATTAAAGATCATGAATGCTATTCTTTGTGTGATTTGGGTGCTAGTGTTTCCACGATTCCAAAAACTTTGTGTGATTTGCTAGGTTTCCGTGATTTTGATGATTGCTCTTTAAACTTGCACCTTGCGGATTCCACTATTAAGAAAGCTATGGGAAGAATTAATGATGTTCTTATTATTGCAAATAGGAACTATGTGCCCATAGATTTTATCGTTCTTGACATAGATTGTAATCCTTCATGTCCTATTATTCTTGGTAGACCTTTCCTTAGAACGATTGGTGCAATTATTGACATGAAGGAAGGGAATATTAGATTCCAATTTCCATTAAATAAAGGCATGGAACACTTCCCTAGGAAGAAAATAAAATTACCATATGAATCTATCATGAGAGCCACTTATGGATTGCCCACCAAAGATGGCAATACCTAGATCTATCCTTGCTTTTATGCCTAGCTAGGGGCGTTAAATGATAGCGCTTGTTGGGAGGCAACCCAATTTTATTTTTAGTTTTTTTGCCTTTTGCTTCTGTTTAGGAATAAATATTTTTTCTAGCCTCTGGTTAGTTGTGTTTTTATGTTTTAATTAGTGTTTGTGCCAAGTTAAACCTATAGGATTTTCTTGGATGATAGTTATTTGATCTTGCAGAAAATTCCAGAAACTTTCTGTTCACGAAAATAATTGTTAAAACTCACCAGAACGTGATAAAATATTGATTCCAATTGCTTCTGATCAATAAAAAAATTGTCTAGGTCTTCCTATTTTTGCTGATTTTTTGGAGTTCCAGAAGTTTGCGTTAGTTACAGATTACTACAGACTGTTCTGTTTTTGACAGATTCTGTTTTTCGTGTGTTGTTTGCTTATTTTGATGAATCTATGGCTAGTAAAATAGTTTATAAACCATAGAGCAGTTGTAATACAGTAGGTTTAACACCAATATAAATAAATAATGAGTTCATTACAGTACCTTGAAGTGGTCTTTTGTTTTCTTTTGCTAACGGAGCTCACGAGATTTTCTGCTGAGTTTTGTGTTGTGAAGTTTTCTAGTTTTGGGTGAAAGATTTGATGGATTATGGAACAAGGAGTGGCAAGAGCCTAAGCTTGGGGATTCCCATGGCACCCCCAAGATAATCTAAGGACACCTAAAAGCCAAAGCTTGGGGATGCCCCGGAAGGCATCCCCTCTTTCGTCTACTTCCATCGGTAACTTTACTTGGAGCTATATTTTTATTCACCACATGATATGTGTTTTGCTTGGAGCGTCTTGTATGATTTGAGTCTTTGATTTTTAATTTACCACAATCATTTTTGCTTTACACACCTTTTTGAGAGAGACACACATGATTCGGAAATTATTAGAATACTCTATGTGCTTCACTTATATCTTTTGAGTTATATAGTTTCTGCTCTAGCACTTCACTTATATCTTTTAGAGCACGGTGGTGGATTTGTTTTATAGAAACTATTATTCTCTCATGCTTCACATAGATTATTTTGAGAGTCTTAAATAGCATGGTAATTTTCTTAAATAATGCTAATATGCTAGGTATTCAAGAATAGTAAAAACTTTCTTATGAGTGTTTTGAATACTAAGAGAAGTTTGATGCTTGATGATTGTTTTGAGACATGGAGGTAGTGATATTAAAGTTGTGCTAGTTGAGTAGTTGTGAATTTGAGAAATACTTGTGTTGAAGTTTGCAAGTCTCCTAGCACGCACGTATGGTAAACGTTATGTAACAAATTTGAAACATGAGGTGTTCTTTGATTGTCCTCCTTATGAGTGGCGGTCGGGGACGAGCGATGGTCTTTTCCTACCAATCTATCCCCCTAGGAGCATACGCGTAGTGGTTGGTTTTTGATGACTTGTAGATTTTTGCAATAAGTATGTGAGTTCTTTATGACTAATGTTGAGTCCATGGATTATACGCACTCTCACCTTTCCACCATTGCTAGCCTCTTCGGTACCGTGCATTGCCCTTTCTCACATTGAGAGTTGGTGCAAAATTCGCCGGTGCATCCAAACCCCGTGATATGATACGCTCTTTCACACATAAACCTCCTTATATCTTCCTCAAAACAGCCACCATACCTACCTATTATGGCATTTCCATAGCCATTCCGAGATATATTGCCATGCAACTTTCCACCATTTAGTTTATCATGACACGTTCATCATTGTCATATTGCTTTGCATGATCATGTAGTTGACATAGTATTTGTGGCAAAGCCACCATTCATAATTCTTTCATACATGTCACTCTTGGTTCATTGCATATCCCGGTACACCGCCGGAGGCATTCATATAGAGTCATACTTTGTTCTAGTATCGAGTTGTAATCATTGAGTTGTAAATAAATAGAAGTGTAATGATCATCATTTTCTAGAGCATTGTCCCAAGTGAGGAAGAATAATAAAAAGAGAGAAAGGCCATAAAAAAGAGAAGGCCCAAAAAATGAGAGAAAAAGAGAGAAGGGACAATGTTACTATCCTTTTACCACACTTGTGCTTCAAAGTAGAACCATGATCTTCATAATAAAGAGTCTCTTGTTTTGTCACATTCATATACTAGTGGGAATTTTTCATTATAGAACTTGGCTTGTATATTCCAACAATGGGCCTCCTCAAGTGCCCTAGGTCTTCGTGAGCAAGCAAGTGGGATGCACACCCACTTAGTTTCTTTTGTTGAGCTTTCATATATTTATAGCTCTAGTGCATCCGTTGCATGGCAATACCTACTCCTCGCATTAACATCAATCGATGGGCATCTCCATAGCTCATTGATTAGCCTCGTTGATGTGAGACTTTCTCCTTTTTTGTCTTCTCCACATAACCCCCATCATCATATTCTATTCCACCCAAAGTGCTATGTCCATGGCTGACGCTCATGTATTGCGTGAAGGTTGAAAAAGTTTGAGATTACTAAAGTATGAAACAATTGCTTGGCTTGTCATCGGGGTTGTGCATGATGAGAGCATTCTTGTGTGACTTAAATGGAGCATGACTAAACTATATGATTTTGTAGGGATGAACTTTCTTTGGCCATGTTATGTTGAGAGGACATAATTGCTTAGTTAGTATGCTTGAAGTATTATTATTTTTATGTCAATATGAACTTTTATCTTGAATCTTTCGGATCTGAATATTCATACCACAATTAAGAAGAATTACATTGAAATTATGCCAAGTAGCATTCCACATCAAAAATTCTGTTTTTATCATTTACCTACTCGAGGACGAGCAGGAATTAAGCTTGGGGATGCTTGATACGTCTCCAACGTATCTATAATTTTTATTGCTCCATGCTATATTATCTTCTGTTTTGGACATTATTGGGCTTTATTATTCACTTTTATATTATTTTTGGGACTAACCTATTAACCGGAGGCCCAGCCGAGAATTGCTGTTTTTTGCCTATTTCAGAGTTCCGCTGAAAAAGAATATCAAACGGAGTCCAAACGGAATGAAACCTTCGGGAACGTGATTTTCGGAACGAGCGTGATCCAGAGGACTTGGACCCTACATCAAGAAAGCTACCAGGAAGCCACGAGGTAGGGGGCGCGCCTACCCCCCGGGCACGCCCTCCACCCTCGTGGGCCCCACGTTGCTCCACCGACGTACTCCTTCCTCCTATATATACCTACGTACACCCAAACGATCAGATACGGAGCCAAAAACCTAATTCCACCGCCGCAACCTTCTGTACCCGTGAGATCCCATCTTGGGGCCTGTTCCGGAGCTCCGCCGGAGGGGGCATCGATCACGGAGGGCTTCTACATCAACACCATAGCCTCTCCGATGAAGTGGGAGTAGTTTACCTCAGACCTTCGGGTCCATAGTTATTAGCTAGATGGCTTCTTCTCTCTTTTTGGATCTCAATACAATGTTCTCCCCCTCTCTTGTGGAGATCTATTCGATGTAATCTTATTTTGCGGTGTGTTTGTTGAGACCGATGAATTGTGGGTTTATGATCAAGTTTATCTATGAACAATATTTTAATCTTCTGAATTCTTTTATGTATGATTGGTTATCTTTGCAAGTCTCTTCGAATTATCAGTTTGGTTTGGCCTACTAGATTGATCTTTCTTGCAATGGCAGAAGTGCTTAGCTTTGGGTTCAATCTTGCGGTGTCCTTTCCCAGTGACAGTCGGGGCAGCAAGGCACGTATAGTATTGTTGCCATCGAGGATAACAAGATGGGGTTTATATCATATTGCATGAGTTTATCCCTCTACATCATGTCATCTTGCTTAAGGCGTTACTCTGTTCTCATGAACTTAATACTCTAGATGCATGCTGGATAGCGGTCGATGTGTGGAGTAATAGTATTAGATGCAGGCAGGAGTCGGTCTACTTGTCTCGGACGTGATGCCTATATACATGATCATACCTAGATATTCTCATAACTATGCTCAATTCTGTCAATTGCTCAACAGTAATTTTTCACCCACCGTAAAATACTTATGCTCTTGAGAGAAGCCACTTGTGAAACCTATGGCCCCCGGGTCTATCTTCCATCATATTAATCTCCTGACAACAAGCTATTTCTGGCGCCGTTTTTATTTTGCTTTTATTTTACTTTGCATCTTTATCACAAAAATACCAAAAATATTATCCTACCATATCTATCAGATCTCACTCTCGTAAGTGACCGTGTAGGGATTGACAACCCCTTATCGCGTTGGTTGCGAGGACTTATTTGTTTGTGTAGGTGCGAGGGACTCGCGCGTAGCCTATAGGATTGATACCTTGGTTCTCAAAACTGAGGGAAATACTTATGCTACTTTGCTGCATCACCCTTTCCTCTTCAAGGGAAAACCAACGCAGTGCTCAAGAGGTAGCACTTCCCAGTCTTTTGCTAGCCTTCACTTGTACTAAGCAGGAATACTGCTTGTGCATCCAATCCCTTAAACCCCAAAGTTATTCCATATGAGTCCACTATACCTTCCTATATGCGGTATCTACCTGCCGTTCCAAGTAAATTTGTATGTGCCAGACTCTAAACTTTCAAATGAAATTCTGTTTTGTATGCTCGAATAGCTCATGTATCAACTAGGGCCGTCTGTATCTTCCATGCTAGGCGGGTTATTCTCAAGAGGAGTGGACTCCGCTCCTCACTCACAAGAAAATGGCTGGTCACTGGGATGCCCAGTCCCATTCTTTATGCAAACTAAATCAAAATAATTGCAAACAAAACTCCCCCTGGGACTGTTGCTAGTTGGAGGCACTCGTTGTTTCGAGCAAGCCATGGATTGATGCTTGTTGGTGGAGGGGGAGTATAAACTTTATCATTCTGTTTGGGAACCGCCTATAATGTGTGTAGCATGGAAGATATCGCCATCTCTTGGTTGTTATGTTGACAATGAAAGTATGCCGCTCAAAATATTATTTATCTCTATTTCAAAACTGAGCTCTGGCACCTCTACAAATCCTTGCTTCCCTCTGTGAAGGGCCTATCTATTTACTTTTATGTTGAGTCATCACCCTCTTACTAAAAAGCACCATCTGGAGAGCACTGCTGTCATTTGCATCCATTACTATTAATTTATATTGGGTATGACTATGACGGGATCTCTTTTACCATGAATTACAATGTTTAGTCAGTCCTTGATCTTTAAAGGTGCTCTGCATTTATGTTTTGTGGTCTCAGAAAGGGCTAGCGAGGTACCATCTTGTTATATCATATCATGATTGTTTTGAGACAGTGTTGTCATCCAAGATTTATTATTATTGCTCGCTAGTTGATTATGCCATTGACATGAGTAAAAATGAGACCTAAGAGTTATTGTGAATGTGGTTAGTCATAATCTTTGCTGAAAACTTGAATGCTGGCTTTACATATTTACAACAACAAGAGCAAACAGAGTTTGTAAAAGTTTTTCTTTATCACTTTCAGTTTATCAACTGAATTGCTTGAGGACAAGCAATGGTTTAAGCTTGGGGGAGTTGATACGTCTCCGTCGTATCTACTTTTCCAAACACTTTTGCCCTTGTTTTGGACTCTAACTTGCATGATTCGAATGGAACTAACCCGGACTGACGCTGTTTTCAGCAGACTTTGTATGGTGTTATTTATGTGTAGAAACAAAAGTTCTCGGAATGACCTGAAACTCCACGGAACATATTTTTGCAAAATATTAAAAATAATGGAAGAAGAATCCATGTCAGGGGGCCCACACCCTGTCCACGAGGGTGGGGGCGCGCCTTCCCCCTGGGCGCGCCCCCTGCCTCGTGGGCCCCCTGACGCTCCACCGACCTCAACTCCAACTCCATATATTCACTTTCGGGGAGAAAAAATCAGGGAGAAGGATTCATCACGTTTCAAGATACGGAGCCACTGCCAAGCCCTAAAACCTCTCAGGAGGGCTGATCTGGAGTCCGTTCGGGGCTCCGGAGAGGGGAATCCGTCGCCGTCGTCATCATCAACCATCCTCCATCACCAATTTCATGATGCTCACCGCCGTGCGTGAGTAATTCCATCGTAGGCTTGCTGGACGGTGATGGGTTGGATGAGATCTATCATGTAATCGAGTTAGTTTTGTTAGGGTTTGATCCCTAGTATCCACTATGTTCTGAGATTGATGTTGCTATGACTTTGCTATGCTTAATGCTTGTCACTAGGGCCTGAGTGCCATGATTTCACATCTGAACCTATTATGTTTTCATGAATATATGTGAGTTCTTGATCCTATCTTGCAGGTCTATAGTCACCTACTATGTGTTATGATCTGGCAACCCCGAAGTGACAATAATCGGGACCACTACCGGTGATGACCGTAGTTTGAGGAGTTCATGTATTCACTATGTGTTAATGCTTTGTTCCGGTACTCTATTAAAAGGATGCCTTAATATCCCTTAGTTTCCGCTAGGACCCCGCTGCCACGGGAGGGTAGGACAAAAGATGTCATGCAAGTTCTTTTCCATAAGCACGTATGACTATATTCGGAATACATGCCTACATTACATTGATGAATTGGAGCTAGTTCTGTGTCACCCTATGTTATGACTGTTACACGATGAACCGCATCCGGCATAATTCTCCATCACTGATCCAATGCCTACGAGCTTTTCACATATTGTTATTTGCTTATTTACTTTTCCGTTGCTATTGTTACAATCACTACAAAACCCAAAAATATTACTGTTGCTACCGTTACCGTTACTTCCATATTACTTTGCTACTAAATACTTTGCTGCAGATACTAAGTTATCCAGGTGTGGTTGAATTGACAACTCAGCTGCTAATACTTGAGAATATTCTTTGGCTCCCCTTGTGTCGAATCAATAAATTTGGGTTGAATACTCTACCCTCGAAAACTGTTGCGATCCCCTATACTTGTGGGTTATCATCCTTCTCCTCGCAAGCAACCTTGATGACGCCGCAGCTCCCTGGCATCTTGAGGACATTGTAACCGTGATGAGTCACTACCATGAACTTGGCCAGGGCCGGATACCCAAGGATGGCGTTGTATGGAAGGCGAATATGGGCGATGTCGAAGTCGATGAGCTCAGTGCGGTAGTTGTCGTGCTTGCCGAAGGTGACAGGGAGGCGGATCTGCCCTATCGGGGTGGTGGAGCCATCGGTTACTCCTCAGAAGGGCTTGGTTGGCTGCAGCTGATCATATGGCACTTGGAGGCGGTCGAACGTTTCGATGGAAAGGACATTGAGCCCCGTATCGCCGTCGATGAGGGTCTTGGTGACAAGGACATTGCTGATGATGGGTCAGCAGAGGATCGGTAGGGTGCATGCGGTTGCAGCGCACTTGAGCTGGTCGGACGAGCTAAAGGCGGGCATGTGGCCTCGAGCCTGGGGAGGGCCGCGTTCACCTTGCAAGCAAACTGCTTGAAGATACGCTGGCAGGCTGGGGCCTGAGCATCGCCCAAGATGCAGGCCATGGCGCGCGGTTCCTGGAAGCCCCCAGCCCCCTTGTCCTGGTGATGGTTGTCATTCCTCCTCGGTGGTTGTGGTAGCGGAGGGAGCCCAGCCTTGCCCTGTGGATGGCCTTCACGAGGCTGGTCCCTCTAGGCACTCTCGCGAGGCTGGCCCTGCCAGCGATCCTCACGAGGCTGGTCGCGCTACTCCTGACGGGGGCCGCGGTCATCCCAGCGTCCTCCACTTCGGCCTCCTCCACGGCCGTAGCCTCGGTCGTTGTGCTCGGGGCGTCGACCGAAGCGCCCGTCGCGGATGGCCCTGAGCTCCTAACAGTCATTGGTGTTGTGGCTGTGTACGTTGTGGAAGGCGCAGAACGGGCGGCTGCCCTTGGACGACTCTGGGTGGTCGCAGCCACCTTCATCTCTGGCTTAGACGTGAGCACGGCCGCTCCCTTGCGCTTCACGTCCTTGGTCTTGGCCTTCTTGTCTTCTGGGTCTGTAGCTGGAAGCTCGAGGAGGGAGAGGCGTCCCCCTCAGCTCTTGCACACTTGGTCGCCATGTTGAACATCTCCAGAGCCGTGCACATGTCCTCGTGTATGGCAAGTTCTTACCTCATCTGGACATCATGGACGCCATCGGAGAATGCTGAGATGATGGCTTCGTCCGTCACCTTGGGAATCTCGAGGCGAACGCTGTTGAAGCGCTGGATGTACTTCTCCAGGGTTTCCCCTGGCTGCTGCTTGATGTGCCGCAGGTCACCCGCGGCGAGCGGGCGGTCGCGAGTGCCCTGGAAGTTGGCGACGAAACGCAAACACATCTCGCCCAGGAGGAGATCAATCCCGCGGGGAGGTTCAGGAGCCATGAGTGCGCGCCGTCTTTGAGAGCCATGGGAAACCAGTTTGCCATGACCTTCTCGTCGCCGTTGGCCGCCTCGATGCTCAGATCGTAGAGCTGCAGGAACTCAGCAGGGTCGGGGGTGCCGTCGTAGCGCGGAGGTAGGTCGGGCCGGCTTGAACTTGTCGGGCCAGACAACACTACGCAGCTTGGGGGTGAAGGCGCGGCAGCCCGCGGTGGTCACCGGAGCCCGTCGTGGAGGTGGAGCCTGGTCTTGGTACCCACGCGCCGCCACCGTAGGTGGCGCGCGGTCTTGTCATGGTGGTGCTGGGAGTGTAGGAGCATCCTCTTGCGGCCGCTGGACCTCCTGGCAGCTTTCTTCTTCACGCGCGGGCACCCTGCGCGGCGGGTCACGCCACGGGGCCGCGCGCCTCGGTCCGAGGACGACATCTTGACGGTGGGTGGTGGAGGCGCTCCATGGGCTACGTCGCCCGCAGCAAGGGCGGACAAGGCAGCGAGAGGGACGGTGCAGGAGAGCCCCCAGCGGCGCTGACGAGCTCGGTGATGCGGTCCAGCCAGTCCTCGTAGAGGTCGTCGACGGGGCGGTAGCGCAGGAGCTCGCGCCATGAGCAGCGCAGCCTGCACGTTCGCGGGCCCGCGACAAGTGTGGGACGACGAGCCGGCCGGAGTCGGTGACGGGGTGGCGGTGCGTCTGTCCCGCCGCACGGAAGGGTGCAACGATGAAGCTTGCTGCTCGTTCCCCGCCGGGCTGGTGGCGTCGTTGGCAGGGGGTGATGGAGAGCAACGGGGAGGCCCGCCGACGGGCGTCGTCTGGGCGACGCGAGCGTTGAGAGCGGCTCGGCGCTCAGCACGGCCTCGACGCGCATCAGCCATGGAAGCGGTGGAGAAGTGGTCCGTTGATCGACGGAAGAGAGGTTTCGGCACACCCCTACCTAGCGCGCCAAATGTCGGATTACGGGTTCCGCAGACCCTTGAGAGGTTCGAACTCTGGGTTGTGCATGAAGAACACTCTCTCCCCAGCTTGCTCGCTCAATGATTCCACGGCCTAGCCTGATGAACTCAAAGAACAAGAGACACGGGGGTTTATACTGGTTCGGGCCACCTCGCGGTGTAATACCCTACTCCAGTGTGTGGTGGATTGCCTCGAGGGGCTGAGGATGAACTAGTACAGTGGATGAACAGCCTCAGGAGGTGAGGTGTTCTTGGGCTCGATGAGCTGGTGGGTGTGAGGATGATCTGAATGATCCGTCCTTTGCTACGATGGTGGCTAGGTCCTATTTATAGTGGCCTTGGTCCTCTTCCCAAATGTTAGGCGGGAAGGGGTCCCACAACGGCCAAGTTTGAAGGGGGACAACTAGTACAAGTTATCCTGACAAAAGTAGTCTTCGCCTGCCAAAGGCTCTGGTGGTGACGCTGATGTGGGCTCCGCGATGACCTCCGTCCTGCTGGTCCTGGTCTTGTTGCACCGATATGGAAACCTTTGCCTGATGCCTCGGGACCCCGTGCATGCGCTTGTCTCCTTAGCACAAAAGAGGAAACTGGTACACTGCGCCCGCTGGCGCCCGCCTGGCCTTGGTCGTCATGGCTCACGTCATGCGAACCTCGCGAGGTGCCCCTTGCATAGATATCTCCGCTCCTCAGGAGCCAGCCTAGTGAGACTGTCCCCAGGGAGGTCTTGGCGTTGTCCGCCTCGTGAGTCCTGGCCCCTCGCGAGGGTCTTGAGTCGTTGCTGCTGAAGCTAGGCCGTACCGGGCCGTCGATGGCGCCACGCCACGGGCCGCAAGCAGGCAAGTCTGGGCACCCCCGGTCCCAGAACGCCGACATGTACAACCGGGGTGCTATCTCCACCAAGAGGTAGCACTATTTTATTTGAAGACTGTGTTTTTACTCCGCTAGGTACTGCCATCACCCGCTCCAATTCAAATGGCTGATAAACAGGAAACATAGTTGAATGTACAGACATTGTATGAGAGACAGATGCAATAGACAGTGTGGAAAAAAGAGGGCATGAAATAGTTGACATGTATATTGTTTAACTATAAAGGGTAGCATGACATAATTTCACATATATGATGTCTATCTAAACTGGATAGCATAGCATGACATAATTCAAAGATATGATGACTAACTAAACAGGATGGCATGAGATAATTATATGATGTCTTTAGTAAACAGGTTCGCATGACATAATTCACATACATGTTATCTAAGTAATCAGGATCACATGATTTAATTCACATATGTGATTTATATGCTAAGCAAAGGGCATTCGCATATATGATGTCTGAACTAAGAACATGGTGTTGAATATTGTGTATATGATGTGTAAGCTATGCAATGCAAGACACCATATGCATGATATGAGCAGTATAACCGTGCCAAGTTAGAGCATAAACCTCAGTGGGGGAATAGGACTGTTCATCTGTCCCTGAATCCCTCTCTGTGGAGCTATCAGGACCCATCAAGAGATCTGCTTCGACAGGTAGCACTGTCTGCTCAGAAGACCTTGTTTTCACTCTAGATTTTTCCATTACCCACTCAAATCGCAGATTCACAGGAAGAGTAGTTTAATGTACGAACATTGTCGACAAATGGAAATGTAATGAAGAAAAGGATGGGCAAGATATCATTCAAATATATGATGTCTGGTTAAACAGGATGGCATTGCATATTTCACATATATTATCGCTGACTAAAAGAGATGAGACTGCATAATTCCCATATATGATATAGAAACTAAACAGGTGGCATTATAGAACATGTCTAAACTAAGCAGATGACATATATGATGTCGAAAGTAGGCACTGCAAGGCAACATATGCATGATATTACCAACATCATCATGCCAAGTTAGAGCAAACACCTTGGGGGGTAAATAGGAGTGGTCAGCTGCGTCTGAATCCGCCTCAGAACAGATATCTTCCTCTGGATTACAATCTGGAGAGGGGGGGGTTTGCCATTGAACCCACCATGGAGCGATGTCTGCATGACATTGTATTGCCGCACAAAACTCTTCTCTTTTTCTCTACATGTTCAGCATGACTGTGTACAATATCTGACATGCATAAGAAAAAAATATAGTGAGATTATGTAAGGACATCATGCAGAAATCTAGAGTGATGGTAAGAGAAACTCCAATGGGGCGACCCATTTCGTCCGCTCACGTCCGTTTCGGTCGGCGTGGGCAAAAGTGGTGGCCCAACGCGCCGACCCAAACCCAAATGGAGTCTGCTCCGTGTCCACGCCGATGCATTTGCGGCCCAAATTTGCGCCCCAAATGCGTCGGCACGGACGCGGAACGGACGCCACACACGCCTTCTCGGTGTCCGCCGTGGCCCCACTTGGCGGTCGTCCAACGGCCCACCACCTACCTGGTCAGCTTAATTTATGACCACGGGCCCACACTTCAGCAACGGCGGTCGCCCTTTTTTAAGCCGACCATGTGGCGGGGCCGTCCTCATCCATCCAACAAACCCTAGCCAACCCTAGCCAACCTAGCCGTGCCAAATGGGTCTCTTCTCCGGCGCCGGCAGCAGCAGAAAGGCCCCTGCCGTCCCTTTCCCCTCAGAGTTGCTCCCGCCTCTACCAGCGCCGGCTCGCCGGCAGAGGCAGCGCGTGAACATGCCAGTGCACCGGGCGGAGTGGCATTGGCAGCACCGCGTGCCTCTGCCGTACCCCGACGCCACCCTGCCGAACGACTGGCATTTGGATCCAGAGAGGATCCCAGTGCCGGAGGTACCGCGGTTGGCTAGGGTGCACGCGGAGGAGGTACGGCGCCGGCGGGCGCTGCTGACGCTGGAGCAGCGCTAAGACGCCGCCTACACATTCGACTCGCCGAACTGGAAGAGGTGGTTCACCTTCGAGCATGAGGAGGCGAGGCGACGCGGCGTGCGCGAGGTTGACTGCAGCGTGCCGCCGCCCCGCTCGTCGTCCGCGAGGAGGACCAGGCGGCGGAGGATGCCTACCAGTGGCCCTTGCGGCGGTCTACCGCGAGAGCGAGGTGGACGAGCGGCGCACGGTGGAGGCAGTGGAGGAAGAGGAGGCTCGGTACAAGGCGGCCATGGCGCAGGCCATTGCCCTCTCCGCGGCGGGCGATGATACGTCCATTTTGCATCATGCTTTTATATCGATATTTATTGCATTATGGGCTGTTATTACACATTATGTCACAATACTTATGCCTATTCTCTCTTATTTTACAAGGTTTACATAAGGAGGGAGAATGCCGGCAGCTGGAATTCTGGGCTGGAAAAGGAGCAAATATTAGAGGCCTATTCTGCACAACTCCAAAAGTCCTGAAACTCCACAAAAGTTATTTTTGGAAATAATAAAAAATACTGAGCGGAAGAAATACAACCAGGGGGCCACACCCTGGCCACGAGGGTGGCGGGCGGGCCCTACCCCCTGGGCGCGGCCCCCTGCGTCATGGCCCCCTGTTGGCCCTCCGGTGCCCATCTTCTGCTATATGAAGTCTTTCGTCCGAAGAAAAATCATAAGCAAGCTTTCGGGACGAGACTCCGCCACCACGAGGCGGAACCTTGGTGGAACCAATCTAGGGCTCCGGTAGAGCTGTTCTGCTGGGGACACTTCCCTGCGGGAGGGGGAAATCATCGCTATCGTCATCACCAACGCTCCTCTCCTCGGGAGATGGCAATCTCCATCAACATCTTCACCAGCACCATCTCCTCTCAAACCCTAGTTCATCTCTTGTATCCAATTCTTGTCTCTAAGTCTGGGATTGGTACCTGTAGGTTGCTAGTAGTGTTGATTACTCCTTGTAGTTGATGCTAGTTGGTTTATTTGGTGGAAGATCATATGTTCAGATCCTTTATGCATATTAATACTCCTCTGATTATGAACATGAATATGCTTTGTGAGTAGTTACGTTTGTTCCTGAGGACATGGGAGAAGTCTTGCTATTAGTAGTCATGTGAATTTGGTATTCGTTCGATATTTTGATGAGATGTATGTTGTCTCTCCTCTAGTGGAGTTATGTGAACGTCGACTACATGACACTTCACCATTATTTGGGCCTAGAGGAAGGCATTGGGAAGTAATAAGTAGATGATGGGTTGCTAGAGTGACAGAAGCTTAAACCCTAGTTTATGCGTTGCTTCGTAAGGGGCTGATTTGGATCCATATGTTTCATGCTATGGTTAGGTTTACCTTAATACTTTTGTTGTAGTTGCGGATGCTTGCAATAGAGGTTAATCATAAGTGGGATTCTTGTCCAAGTAAGGGCAGCACCCAAGCAGCGGTCCACCCACATATCAAATTAGCAAAGTACCGAACGCGAATCATATGAACGTGATGAAAACTAGCTTGACGATAATTCCCATGTGTCCTCGGGAGCGCTTTTCTCTATATAAGAGTGTGTCCAGGCTTGTCCTTTGCTACAAAAAGGATTGGGCCACCTTGCTGCACTTTATTTACTTTTGTTACTTGTTGCTCGTTACAAATTATCCTATCACAAAACTATCTGTTACCTAAAATTTCAGTGCTTGCAGAGAATACCTTGCTGAAAACCGCTTATCATTTCCTTCTGCTCCTCGTTGGGTTCGACACTCTTACTTATCGAAAGGACTACGATAGATCCCCTATACTTGTGCGTCATCAAGACTCTTTTCTGGCGCCGTTGCCGGGGAGTGAAGCGCCTTTGGTATGTGGAATTTGGTAAGGAAAAATTTATATAGTGTGCTGAAATTTACTGTCACTTGCTACTATGGAAAGTAATCCTCTGAGGGGCTTATTCAGGGTATCTTCACCCCAACCAGTAGAGCAAAGAGTTGCTCCTCAACCTACTGAACCTACTGAAAATGAAAATGTCTACTTTGAAATTCCTTCGGGTATGTTAGAAAAACTGCTAGCTAATCCTTATGCAGGAGATGGAACAATGCATCCTGATGAGCACCTAATATATGTGGATGAAGTTTGTGGATTATTTAAGCTTGCAGGTATACCCGATGATGTTATTAAGAAGAAGGTCTTACCTTTATCTTTGAAGGGAGACGCATTGACATGGTATAGGCTATGTGATGATATGGGATCATGGAACTACAAACGATTGAAATTGGAATTTCATCAGAAGTTTTATCCTATGCATCTTGTTCATCGTGATCGCAATTATATATATATAATTTTTGGCCTCGCGAAGGAGAAAGCATCCCTCAAGCTTGGGGAGACTTAAATCAATGTTATATTCATGCCCCAATCATGAGCTCCCAAGAGAGGTAATTATTCAAAAAATTTATGCTCGGCTTTCTGATAACAATCGCACCATGCTCGATACTTCTTGTGCTGGCTCTTTTATGATGAAGACTATTGAATTCAAATGGGATTTATTGGAAAGAATTAAACGCAACTCTGAAGATTGGGATCTCGACGAAGGTAAGGAGTCAGGTATGACACCTAAGTTTGATTGTGTTAAATCTTTTATGGATACTGATGTTTTCCGTAAATTTAGCACGAAATATGGACTTGATTTTGAGATAGTAGCTTCTTTCTGTGAATATTTAGCTACTCATGTTGATCTCCCTAAGGAGAAGTGGTTTAAATATCATCCTCCCATAGAATTAAAAGTAGCTGCACCTATTAAAGTTGAAGAAAAGACTATCACTTATAATGATCCTATTGTTCCTACTACTTATGTTGAGAAACCACCTTTCCATGTTAGAATAAAGGATCATGCTAAAGCTTCAACTGTGGTTCGTAAAAGCAATATTAGAAATTATACACCTCCTGAGCAAGTTAAAGTTGAACCTAATATTGCTATTGTTAAAGATCTCTTGTCTGATAATATTGATGGGCATGTTATTCATTCCGTGATGAAACTGCTAGAATCGCTAAACCTTGTGCTAAAGATAAACATAGACCCGTGGTAGGCATGCCTGTTATTTCTGTTAAAATAGGAGATCATTGTTATCATGGCTTATGTGACATGGGTGCTAGTGCTAGTGCAATACCTATTGACTTATACAAAGAAATTATGCATGATATTGCACCTACTGAGTTAGAAGATATTTATGTCACAATTAAACTTGCCAATAGGGATACTATTTCACCCATGGGAATTTTTGAGATGTTGAAGTCTTGTGTGGGAAAACTAAATATCCTGCTGATTTTCTCGTTCTGGGTTCCCCACAAGATAGTTTTTGTCCCATTATATTTGGTAGACCCTTCTAGAACACTGTTAATGCTAAGATAGACTGCGAAAAGGATGTTGTTACTATTGGTCTAGGTGATATGTCTCATGAGTTTAATTTTTCTAAATTTCGTAGACAACACCGTGAAGAGGAATTGCCTAGTAAGGATGAAATTATTGGTCTTGCTTCTATTGCCGTACCTCCTAGTGATCCTTTAGAACAATATTTGCTAGACCATAAAAATGATATGTTTATGAATGAAAGAAGGGAAATAGATGAAGAATTCTTTAAAGAGGAACCTATCCTGAAGCACAGTTTGCCTATTGAAATCCTAGGGGATCCTCCTCCACCCAAGGGTGATCCCGTGTTTCAGCTTAAACCGTTACCTGATACTCTTAAATATGCTTATCTTGATGAGAAAAAGATATATCATGTTATTATTAGTGCTAACCTTTCAGAGCATGAAGAAGAGAGATTATTGAAAACTCTGAAGAAGCACCGTGCTGCTATTGGTTATACTCTTGATGATCTTAAGGGCATTAGTCCCACTCTATGTCAACACAAAATAAATTTGGAGAAAGATGCCAAACCAGTTCGTGATCACCAACGACGGCTGAATCCTAAGATGAAAGAAGTGGTAAGAAAGGAAATACTAAAGCTCCTTGAGGCAGGTATAATTTATCCCGTTGCTGATAGTCAGTGGGTAAGTCCTGTCCATTGTGTTCCTAAGAAAGGAGGTATTACCGTCGTTCCTAATGATAAAGATGAATTGATTCTGCAAAGAATTATTACAGGTTATAGGATGGTAATTGATTTCCGCAAATTAAATAAGGCTACTAAGAAAGATCATTACCCCTTACCTTTTATTGATCAAATGCTAGAAAGATTATCCAAACATACACATTTTTGCTTTCTAGACGGTTATTCTGGTTTCTCCCAAATACCTGTGTCAGCTGATGATCAATCAAAGACCACTTTTACTTGCCCTTTCGGTACTTTTGCTTATAGACGTATTCCTTTTGGTTTATGTAATGCACCTGCTACCTTTCAAAGATGCATGATGGCTATATTCTCTGACTTTTGTGAAAAGATTTGTGAGGTTTTCATGGACGATTTCTCCATTTATGGATCCTCTTTTGATGATTGCTTGAGCAACCTTGATCGAGTTTTGCAGAGATGTGAAGAAACTAATCTTGTCTTGAATTGGGAGAAGTGCCACTTTATGGTTAATGAAGGTATTGTCTTAGGGCACAAAGTTTCTGAAAGAGGTATTGAAGTTGATAAAGCCAAGGTTGATGCTATTGAAAAGATGCCATGTCCCAAGGACATCAAAGGTATAAGAAGTTTCCTTGGTCATGCCGGTTTTTATAGGAGGTTCATTAAGGACTTCTCAAAAATTTCTTGGCCTTTGACTAATTTATTGCAAAAAGATATACCATTTGTCTTTGATGATGATTGTGTAGAAGCATTTGAAATACTTAAGAAAGCATTGATCTCTGCACCTGTTGTTCAGCCACCTGATTGGAATTTACCCTTTCAAATTATGTGTGATGCTAGTGATTATGCTGTAGGTGTTGTTCTAGGGCAAAGAGTTGATAAGAAATTAAATGTTATCCAATATGCTAGTAAAACTCTAGACAATGCTCAAAGAAATTATGCTACTACTGAAAAAGAATTCTTAGCAGTTGTATTTGTGTGTGATAAGTTCGGGCCTTATATTGTTGATTCTAAAGTAACTATTCACACGGATCATGCTGCTATTAAATATCTTATGGAAAAGAAAGATGCTAAACCTAGACTTATTAGATGGGTTCTCCTGCTACAAGAATTTGATTTACATATTGTTGATAGAAAGGGAGCTGAGAACCCCGTTGCAGACAACTTGTCTAGGTTAGAAAATGTTCTTGATGACCCACTACCTATTGATGATAGCTTTCCTGATGAACAATTAAATGTCATAAATGCCTCTCGTACTACTCCATGGTATGCTGATTATGCTAATTACATTGTTGCTAAATTTATACCACCTAGTTTCACATACCAGCAAAAGAAAAAGTTCTTCTATGATTTGAGACATTACTTTTGGGATGACCCACATCTTTATAAACAAGGAGTAGATGGTGTTATTAGACGTTGTGTACATGAGCATGAACAGGAACCGATCATACGCAAGTGTCACTCCAAGGCTTATGGAGGACACCACGCTGGAGACAGAACTGCACATAAGGTATTGCAATCCGGTTTTTATTGGCCTACTCTCTTCAAGGATGCCCGTAAGTTTGTCTTATCTTGTGACGAATGTCAAAGAATTGGTAATATTAGTAGACGTCAAGAAATGCCTATGAATTATTCACTTGTTATTGAACCATTTGATGTTTGGGGCTTTGATTATATGGGACCTTTTCCTGCCTCTAATGGATACACACATATTTTAGTTGCTGTTGATTACGTTACTAAGTGGGTAGAAGCTATTCCAACTAGTAGTGCTGATCATAACACTTCTATTAAAATGCTTAAAGAAGTTATTTTTCCGAGGTTTGGAGTCCCTAGATATTTAATGACTGATGGTGGTTCACATTTTATTCATGGTGCTTTCCGAAAAATGCTTGCTAAATATGATGTTAATCATAGAATTGCATCTCCTTGTCAACCACAGTCTAGTGGTCAAGTAGAACTGAGCAACAGGGAGCTCAAATTAATTTTGCAAAAGACTATCAATACATCTAGAAAGAATTGGTCCAAGAAACTAGATGATGCATTATGGGCCTATAGAACTGCATATAAAAATCCTATGGGTATGTCTCCGTATAAAATGGTTTATGGAAAAGCATGTCACTTACCTCTCGAACTAGAACATAAGGCTTATTGGGCTATTAAGGAACTCAACTACGATTTCAAACTTGCCGGTGAGGAGAGGTTATTTCACATTAGCTCACTGGATGAATGGAGAACCCAAGCCTATGAGAATGCCAAGTTGTTTAAAGAAAAAGTTAAAAGATGGCATGACAAAAGGATACAAAAGCGTGAGTTTAATGTAGGTGATTATGTATTGCGATACAACTCTCGTTTAAGATTTTTTGCAGGAAAACTTCTCTCTAAATGGGAAGGTCCGTACATTATCGAGGAGGTCTATCGTTCCGGTGCCATAAAAATCAATAACTTCGAAGGCACAAATCCGAAGGTGGTGAACGGTCAAAGAATTAAACATTATATCTCAGGTAATCCAATAAATGTTGAAACCAATGTTATTGAAACCGTAACCCCGGAGGAATACATAAGGGACACTTTCCGGAACGTTTCAGACTCCGAAAAGGAATAGGTATGTGGTACGGTAAGTAAACCGACTCCAAAACCGTTCTAATGGCAATTTTTCTCCGTTTTGGAATATTTAGAAAAATAGAAAAATAAGAAGCAGTCCGGGAAGGACACGAGGCCTCCACGAGGGTGGAAGGCGCACCCTACCCTACTGGGCGCGCCCCCTGCCTCGTGGGCACCTCGTGCGCCCTCCGGACTCCGATTTCTTGCACGATACGTATTTTGGTCGGTAAAAATTCATTATATAATCTCCCAAAGGTTTTGACTCCTGTATCACGCAATTGTCCTCTGTTCTTGTTTTGAGCTGTTTTCTGTCAGGGTTGTCAAGGCCAGGCATCATGTCGTCCCCCTCCTCCAACAATGGTGACAACGATGCTTGGCTAATGAAGATAGAGCTGAAGAGGGAAGAACCCGTGGAGATCAACAAGGATGAAGGGATCAAGAAGGCCACGGAGGACCAAGTTCCGGCAGTAGGAGACACCATTCAACTTGATCACAATCTTCTTACCCCAACTGAGATTGAAGCTTTCAAGATGATTGAGTTAGCTAGTATACAAAACAAGTATCTCACACGTGAAAATATTTTGTCGAAGGAGCATATCGTCGCACTCAAGGGTATTATCCGCAAGTTGGAGGATCTCTTACGCTCGATGTGCGATTACCCATCATCAGCAACTCCACCTTCTTCACCAGCAAAGGAGATATAATCATATGGGTATGGGCACTCCCCTTGGCAACTGCCAAGCTTGGGGGAGGTGCCCTGGTATCGTATCACCAGCACACTCTTATCTTTACCATTTTTCTTAGTTCGATCCTATTAGTAGTATCTTGATCTAGTAGAATAAAGTTTTGGTATGATCTAGTTTTGCGTTTTGCTTTATGATCCTTCTATGTAATCGAGTTTGTGAGCTATATATAATAAAGATTAGTGGCGAGTCAAGGGCTTGATTATCTTGCTATGATCTTGAGGGAATAAAAGAAAGAGAAAAGAATAAAAAGAAATAAAAAGAGATCATATTGATTTTATGGAGAGTAATGACTTCACATAGAAAGAGTATGATGATAAAAAGTTGTTGAGAGTTGACAAACATAGCTTTGTTCATCGTTGCAATTAATAGGAAGTAATAAAGAAAGAGAGGTTTCACATATAAATATACTATCTTGGACATCTTTTATGATTGTGAGCACTCATTAAAATATGACATGCTAAAGAGTTGATGTTGGACAAGGAAGACAACGTAATGGGTTATGTTTTCTTATATCTGAGATAAAGTATATTGTCATGGATCATCCAACATGTTGAGATTTCCTTTCCCCCTCATGCTAGCCAAATTCTTTGCACCAAGTAGAGATACTACTTGTGCTTCCAAAAACCCTTAAACCAAGTTTTGCCATGAGAGTCCACCATATCTACCTATGGATTGAGTAAGATCCTTCAAGTAAGTTGTCATCGGTGCAAGCAATAAAAATTGCTCTCTAAATATGTATGATTGATTGGTGTGGAGGAAATAAGCTTTATACGATCTTGTGATGTGGAAGAAATAAAAGCGACGAACTGCATAATAAAGGTTCATATCACAAGTGGCAATATAAAGTGACGTTCTTTCGCATTAAGATTTTGTGCATCCAACCTTGAAAGCGCATGGCAACCTCTGCTTCCCTCTGCGAAGGGCCTACCTTTTATGTTTATCTTCTACCTTATGCAAGAGTCATGGTGATCTTCACCTTTCCTTTTTTCATTTTATCCTTTGGCAAGCACTGTATGTTGGAAAGATCCTGATATATATATCTAATTGGATGTAAGTTAGCATGAGTTATTATTGTTGACATTACCCTTGAGGTAAAAGGTTGGGAGGCGAAACTATAAGCCCCTATCTTTCTCTATGTCCGGTTAAAACTCCGTAACCACAAGTATTGCGTGAGTGTTAGCAATTGTGAAAGACTAAATGATAGTTGAGTATAAGGACTTGCTAGAAAGCTCTGACATAGACTCTTTCTGCTGTTATGAAAAATTGCAATTGCTTCAATGACTGAGATTGTAGTTTGTTGGTTCTCAATAAAGTTTCTGATTCATACTTTGCATTGTGAATAGATTATTACTTGAGCATAAGAGATCATATGACAATATCCATATATGTTGCTGTTATGAGAATGATCATGATGCCCTCATGTCCGTATTTTATTTTATCGACACCTCTACCTCTAAACATGTGGACATATTTATCGTTATCGGCTTCCGCTTGAGGACAAGCGAGGTCTAAGCTTGGGGGAGTTGATACGTCCATTTTCCATCATGCTTTCATATCAACATTTATTGCATTATGGGCCATTATTACACATTATGTCATAATACTTATGTCTATTCTCTCTTATTTTACAAGGTTTACATAAGGAGGGAGAATGCCGACAGCTGGAATTCTGGGCTGGAAAAGGAGCAAATGTTAGAGACCTATTCTACACAGCTCCAAAAGTCCTGAAACTCCACAAAAGTTATTTTTGGAAATAATAAAAAATACTGAGAGGAAGAAATACAACAGGGGGCCCACACCCTGGCCACGAGGGTGGGGGGCGCGCCCTACCCCCTGGGCGCGCCCCCTGCCTCGTGGGCCCCCTGTTGGCCCTCCGGTGCCCATCTTCTGCTATATGAAGTCTTTCGTCCGAAGAAAAATCATAAGCAAGCTTTCGGGACGAGACTCCGCCGCCACGAGGCGGAACCTTGGCGGAACCAATCTAGGGCTCCGGCAGAGCTGTTCTGCTGGGGACACTTCCCTCCGGGAGGGGGAAATCATCGCTATCGTCATCACCAACGCTCCTCTCCTCGGGTGAGGGCAATCTCCATCAACATCTTCACCAGCACCATCTGCTCTCAAACCCTAGTTCATCTCTTGTATCCAATTCTTGTCTCTAAGTCTGGGATTGGTACCTGTAGGTTGCTAGTAGTGTTGATTACTCCTTGTAGTTGATGCTAGTTGGTTTATTTGGTGGAAGATCATATGTTCAGATCCTTTATGCATATTAATACTCCTCTGATTATGAACATGAATATGCTTTGTGAGTAGTTACGTTTGTTCCTGAGGACATGGGAGAAGTCTTGCTATTAGTAGTCATGTGAATTTGGTATTCGTTCGATATTTTGATGAGATGTATGTTGTCTCTCCTCTAGTGGTGTTATGTGAACGTTGACTACATGACACTTCACCATTATTTGGGCCTAGAGGAAGGCATTGGGAAGTAATAAGTAGATGGTGGGTTGCTAGAGTGACAGAAGCTTAAACCCTAGTTTATGCGTTGCTTCGTAAGGGGCTGATTTGGATCCATATGTTTCGTGCTATGGTTAGGTTTACCTTAATACTTTTGTTGTAGTTGCGGATGCTTGCAATAGAGGTTAATAATAAGTGGGATGCTTGTCCAAGTAAGGGCAGCACCCAAGCACCGGTCCACCCACATATCAAATTATCAAAGTACCGAACACGAATCATATGAACGTGATGAAAACTAGCTTGACGATAATTCCCATGTGTCCTCGGGAGCGCTTTTCTCTATATAAGAGTTTGTCCAGGCTTGTCCTTTGCTACAAAAAGGATTGGGCCACCTTGCTGCACTTTATTTACTTTTGTTACTTGTTGCTCGTTACAAATTATCCTATCACAAAACTATCTGTTACCTAAAATTTCAGTGCTTGCAGAGAATACCTTGCTGAAAACCGCTTATCATTTCCTTCTGCTCCTCGTTGGGTTCGACACTCTTACTTATCGAAAGGACTACGATAGATCCCCTATACTTGTGGTTCATCAGGCAACTGCATGCTGCCGCCGGTGGCCCCGCTGTCCCCTACCCGACGCCGCGTCAAGGCCGAGCCGGAGCCACAGCCGGAGCCGTCCCCCATCAAGCACTACTCCTGGATGGGAGTACTGCGCGAGTGGCTCTCGGCGCCACTGGTTTGGATGGAGGCGATGCCGGCGCAAGAGGCGGCGTACCTCGAGAAGTGGCGCCAGCGATGACTGGCCGAGGAGCGCCGTCGCGGCGAGTACGAGGAGATGCTTGAGCGCGACCTCGAGGAGGAGTAGCGCGAGGCTGAGGAGGAGGCGCGCCAGGCCGTGGCTGCACAGGCGGCCGCACAGCCCCCCGCATCAGCACTGCTGCCCGCGGCCGACGTCGCCGCCGCCTGGAACACGGCATTCCCCTGGGCTGGCCCTGCGCCGATGCTCATCAACCTCACCGACCCCGAGGATGACGATGCCTAGGGTAGCGCGCCGCCTCGTAGACTACTTTGTTTTAGTTTCTTAATGCTAATGTGGACGTGTGGACTCTCGCCGGCCTTCCTGGTCGGCTTTAATGTTTAATTAAGTTGTTTTTATTTTAAATATGCATGCACTGGTTTTTTTTGTCGGCGCCGTCAAAATGGGTCGGGCGAGCGTTGGGCGCATACACCGACCCAAACGCGAAAGCGGACGTCCGTGTCCGCCTCGCCGACCCAAACGGACAAAAAGCAGACAAAATCGCCGTCCGTTTGGGTCGGCTCGTTGGAGTTGCTCTAACAACCAGTGGATGGATCCAAAAATAATGATAGCAGGCTGATGATAGCTTTAATTTAATAAAAAGACAAATGATGATTGCTTTACTTTTTGTTTCCCACCCAAGATGAACAACATATGCATACCATAGGTGAACCAGATAATAGACAAAGATACTATTCATAGCTGCCTCGATATGTGCCTCACAAGTAATTTTAAAACTCAGGTTTGAACATTAATTTGGACCTGACTTGGAGTCTAAGAGGTGAACAGGACGATAATGTAGCAGGTAATATTAAGCAATGCATAACATAAGCAGAAACAAACGAGTGCGACCTCTCTTGTGGACCCGTGTACTCCTCAGGTTCATCTGCTAAGTCGATGATGGTGATGCAGTTGCGGTGGGTGCCGGCGGCAGGGAAGGAGATCTGAGGTGGTGAAAGATGGTCAGGAGTCGTGATGTCTGGTCTGGTGGATGCTTCTATCGATGGAGCGGCTCAAGTGAGGTGGATGACGTCGCGGCAGGAGCAAGACAAACCACACAAAGTTTTCTTAGACACCTACCTGTAACTGAAGTAATTCTGTAAGGGCTACTTTGGCTTGCAGGATTCTAAAAACGCAGGGATAGGAAAAACACCGGGATATGATAGGAATGCACATGGGAAACAGAGCATTTGTAAACACGGGATTTCTGTCAACTTGGGTACTTAGTTCACAGGAATTGGAAGAATAGAGGAATGGAAAGCAACATGGCCAAATTAAAGTGAAACCATATGAAAGTGTGTACAGTTAGAATGTTATTCTACCACTAATGCACTTGGTCTTGTTTTCATGCATAGGATTTTGAAAAGTACGTCCAGGTGGATGTTTTGCTCCATTCCTTTCAACAAAATGCATGAATAATTGAATAGTAGAGTGCCATAGGAAAATTTCCTATTGCTATGTTTTTCCTTTGAACCAAAATAGCCCTACTGGATCAACATGAATGTAGAGTAATAAGTGATGCGACAAGTGTACAACCTCTTTGCCGTAGCCGTGTCGACCTCAGCATCATTGGGTTGGTCGCTGAAGAATTTGAGGCAGGTGGCTGTTGGAGGTGTGGAGGAAGATCTGAGGAATCTGTAGATGGTGTCCAGGGCACTGCTCTGTTGTGACAGATGGTTCCGTCGTTGGAGCAGCTCCAGCAAGCCGTAAGACGTTGAGGCTGAAGCAGTACAAGACAGACATCGTCAATCTCAAGTGGGATTCTAATAGCATCTCCAATAGATGATGTAAAATACATTACCAAAAAGTGATAGATGTAAAATTTACATCACCAAAAAACATCTGACTACAACAAATGAGGTAAAAACTATTGACTCTGAACATAACTATCAAAATTGAAATTTACTGTGGAATCTGAATGTTACTGTCGAAACTAAACACAATGGTAGCAGAGAGGTACTTCACATGTAGTTTAGGGAGGGCCTGCAGTTCATCTTCAACTTGCACCCCCCTGAGCCGCCAGCCACCACCGGCCGAACCGTCGGCCCCCGCCGCCCGCGGTCGGCGGCGCTACCGCGCTACCTCGCCGCCCCGAAACCACTCCCCACCGTCGGTCCGTCGCCGCCCCGACCAGCCCTCTAGCCCCCCTCCCCCCCACCCGCGCGCCGAGGTTTTTCTCCGGCGATCCCCACGCCACCGCCCCACTACCGCGCCCCCCACCACCGGGGACCACCGCCCCCACCCAGAACCCTAAGATAGATAGTGGGGTACCTCTCTGGCGAGCCCCCCTCCCCGCTGCGGGTGGTTCTTCCTTACCTCTGGCGAGCCCCCCACCCCCTGAAAATCGACTGACCCAAAAGTCGATTCAGTCGACTGAAGTGTAGCTAAATCGGAGCAGAGCAGCAGCACGAGCGAGGGGGAGAGCAGAGCAGCAGCGCGAGTGAGCGAGAGCCGGAGCAGCAGCAGCGCGAGCGAGCGAGCGAGAGCCGGAGCAGCAGCAGGAGATCCGGCTGGTATGGACGCCGCCGCCGAAGGGTCCTGGCATTGGGGGAGAGCCGCCATGGAGATGTCGCCCGAGGCGCCGGCTTTGAGGTAGCCGTGCCATGGGGGTGTAGGATGGAGCACCGTCGGCGCCGGGAGGTCGAGTTAAGGAGAAGGTGTGATGCGATGAGTGTACAACCTCTTTGGTGGCACCGAGTAGGCCTCGGCTTCGTCCGACAAGTGGGTGAGGATGCTGCGGTTCCGGTGGAGCAGGTTAAGGCGGCACTATGGGATGGAGTAGCCGCGGTAGACGAGGCGATCGTCGGAGCAGCTCCTTGGAGGTGGACGACGGGGCGGCTGAACCGGCGGGACAACGAGATGGACGACGGATCCTCATCCGAGGAGGTGGATGAGGGACGTCGAGCTGTTGCGGTGGACGACGTCATCGGGGAAGAGGCTCCGGCTGGGCAGCGGTGAGGTGGTGGACGGAGGAGGGTGGGGTTTCGCGGCTGGAGCATAAAGGTTATGGCGGCCTAGGATTTCGAATGGCGAAAAGGAGGCGACGGGAGGGGGGACCATGACTTAGTTATGCGCTTGTCCAAAATGTAGGGTGTGTTACAAAAGTAGCCCCACCGATTTGAACTAGCGGCGCTTTCGGCTCAGGGTTAGAAGGGGGATTTCGCGTGTCGGGATTTGGCAGCCGGAGGGAGTTTTCGCGCGCGTTGTAATTTTGGGATAGCAAGGAGCGTGTTGTGAACGCGCGAGTTTTGGGAGCATGGTATCTGAATTTTTGGGATATAACAAGGCGTAGGTTGAATTTTAGGGACAAGTCTAACATGTAATATTGTACTTGTACGTGCCAAATCAATTCGCAGTTCCCTCAACGAAAAAATGAAAAAATTAAAACTATTCACACCAGACAAAGAGAGAGTCTTGTCCCGTTTTACTATACAAATGCTATTCAAAGCTATGAATCCATGTTATGTCCAATTAATTTCAAATGTAATCTACTCATACCAATATTTTAGTGCATTCCAAATGTCTATACAACCGTTGCAATTCAAACTAAATTTGAATTCGTTTCTCTATTTGAATCAGAATCTACAATCATGATTGTTGCCAACTTCAACCATCATTCGTGTATTACCTTAACAACACACCACATGATTACTAAATAGAGATAGATATGAACTATGTGTACTATATGAACACGAATTCAAATTTTTGAATACACTTGATGTTGATTCCACATAATAGTACATTTGATGTACTAACTAGATAATCATAATCTAAACCATGTTCCATACGTACACCGTGTTTATCACACAAAGAATAGTGCCCCGCCCCCTACATTATGACAAGTATTTAGCCCTGAGCTGCAAAAGCCACACATTATCTCAAATTATAACCAATGTTCTACATTATGATATCTTCTTCAAATATTCGTATCCACTTTTCTATAATGAATTATGATCTTTGTTTGTCTTTTACACCTTCATGATCCTCTTCTCTTTGTAGCTAGCTAGCGCTAACTTTCTATCGTGCATGGACACGCCCCCCCTCTCACCCTCCCTCAGCATCCCCTCCGCAGCGCACATTTGTTATTTCTCTTTAGGTCGTTCACCCACGGTGTGTGTAGGCCCCCGGCTCCTTCTTTCCGGCACACACTGGTCGATATACCTCTCTAGCCAAGTCTGCCTACCACAAACACACACTTCCCCTCTTTTCTTCTCACCGTCCATGCCCCCTATGTCCAATGCGGTTCCACGCAGGTGCACACTCCCGCCCCTCTTTTCATCAATCTCATACTCGCACACTCCTCCCCCCTCGACATAGTAGGCATCTCGCACCACCTCCTAGCCGCACCCCCCTCCCCTTGTCTGTCTCTCCGGACCTTATTTGCTTCTAACACATGCATGCATGTATACGTGCCGATCTCCCTACATATAGCTAGGTCGACTGAAATTCTTTTTCCCCACGCACCCATAGACTTACCTCACTAGTTATGTCTCTCCCTTTCTCGGACACATGACGGTTGATCTTCCTATGTAGTTACATCTGCTTACCACAACCATATCGTCCCCCCTCATCATCCTTGCATACTTCCCGACCCGTCTCTCACACGCACGTGCATTGACAGGTAGACATCCCCGGCCCTCTCTTATTGATATTGCACTCGTACCCTCCGTTTGTCTAGCAGGCATCTCCCACCATTTGTGGGAAGCAACTCCACCACCAACCCTCCGACACTCTACCTTTGTCTTTCTCCCAACCTTATTCCTCTACTACACATATGCATGGATGCCGATCGATTTCCCTCAATACATAGCTAGATCTCTCTCCTTCTTCACACATATACTAGTCAATCTACCTCCCTATAGTTAGGTATCTGCCCCCTCCCCCCCCACACACACACCAATAGTCGAATGTTGTAGGTAGGTATCCATGCCACAGAGAAAAACTGCACCTCTCCCTCTCAAATTCCAGTAGGCCAGCCGCCCTGTATCTTTGACGTGGGCAAACACAAATTTGATGGCACTCTTTATCGATCGCGCAGCCACACACTTCATCCCTATTTTCGATTCTATCGATATCTCACGTCGATGATCCCTCCACTCCCTTCTCGTGGATTGCTCCCTCTATATATGATATATCCATGACTTTGTTTCACACATATTGCATATGTTACTTTTTTTGATTGAGATATCATCGACACATTGCCTCTATTTTGCACAAACCATCTGTCTCACACCGACCCACGTATGTACCTGCACCTAAAGAAGAGGTGCACGCACGACGCACGTACTCACGTCTCATTCCCGGCCACACCCGCGCGGGTACACGGTGGAGTTCATTTCTGTACGAAAAGGCAGCCCACGTGATAATATGACACGTGTAGCGGTTGGTTACTCGAAGGAGGATCGTGTACCACGCGTAGACGGAACAAATTCTACTTGACGCATTAGTATTAAATAAAGTAATATTCCTCAATGTCACGTACAGAATATAAAATGATTGTTGTCGGGAAAAAAGAAAAATACGCTCCACAATATACAATGGAGCCTGCCTGCCGGGGTTTGTCTCTCATCGCACCATCTCACACAAGGCGGCGGCGGCCTCTCTCTCACCGTTGTTCACTAATCCGTCCGCATCCCGTCCGCCAGCGAAAAGGGAGGATGTGCATCATTTCTCCGTTCGACGGTGTTGAGGCATCACATCCTGATCTGCGGTACCCGCCGTTCTCTCTGACCAAGCTCCGACATGGTAGGGCCTTCGCCACTTGCTCGCTGCTGCAGTATGGGAAGATCTCGGCCGCCGGCGCCCTCCTAGCTAGTTACATCCCGACGACTCAGGTACAGCTTCCTTCGGCCTTGCTCCACTGCCCATCTTCCCACGTTGCCGCATGTGGAAAATCCTGCATGTGGATCTTCTCTAGTTGTTTGCTTAAAACGTATGTCGGCCGGCGTACTTTCCATCTTGCAATCTCGTCCTCAAACCGTTTTTGATAAACCACCATGCTGCTATCTTTCCCTTATTACATAGAATATGCTTCTTTTTGTCGGCGTATGTGTCTTCAACTCGTGTTATTGGGCAGTAATTTTCTACCTCCTTCTGCAAACAGGGCTATCCATTTCACCTCGTTGCTATTGCGACCTTTTCGTGAACTGCACAAATCACTTTTTTCTTAAGAGTGTTTTGTGCAGTTCCGCCAAAATGCCACACGGGCAACATTTTTACATTTTTGTGGGACAGTAGAAAGGGAGATTGGTTTTTCTATCCTCCTCATCCAACTCTGTGCCTAATCTTCTCCAACAAGTAGTTAGTCCTAAAGAGAGATCGCAGAGGTGATCGGCTTCTATTTGTGTGTGTTATGTTTCATCATCTAGTTCCACTATTATTGTATTCACACTGACTGAATATCTTTGCAAACAGGGATGATCGGCTCGATTTTAGTCGAGCTGCACAAAATAATCGGATTGTGATGTCCTCCATACACCTCTTTTTTGGCTACGGAGTTGGGTGAAACTAGCTGCCAACCAATGAACACTGTGCCCAGGAAATGGAGCCATGCCTACGAACATCATCGATCAGTTATATCTTTTTCTTTATTTGTACACCTTCTCGCAAATTTGTCTTCAGTTGTGATGTGAATATTGGTGCTGATCTGCGAACCATTGAGATGCATTAGCAGCCATTGTAGTTTCATTTGTATTTGATGGAATATTGTAACGAGACATGTTGGGGAACGTAGTAATTTCAAAAACTTTCCTACGCACACGCAAGATCATGGTGATGCATAGCAACAAGAGGGGAGAGTGTTGTCCACGTACCCTCGTAGACCGAAAGCGGAAGCGTTAGCACAACGCGGTTGATGTAGTCGTACGTCTTCACAATCCGATCGATCAAGTACCGAACGCACGGCACCTCCGAGTTCAGCACACGTTCAGCCCGATGACGTCCCTCGAAATCCGATCCAGCCGAGTGTTGAAGGAGAGTTTCGTCAGCACGACGGTGTGGTGACGATGATGATGTTCTACCGATGCAGGGCTTCACCTAAGCACCGCTACAGTATTATCGAGGTGGACTATGGTGGAGGGGGGCACCGCACACGGCTAAAAGATCAAACGATCAATTGTTGTGTCCTTGGGGTGCCCCCTGCCCCCGTACATAAAGGAGCAAGGGGGGAGGTGCGGCCGGCCAGGGAGGAGGCGCGCCAGGAGGAGTCCTACTCCCACCGGGAGTAGGACTCCCTCCCTTCCTTGTAGGAATAGGAGAAGGGGAAAGAGGTGGAGGAGAGGAAGGAAAGGGGGCACCGCCCCCCCCCCTCTCCTTCTCCTATTCATACTAGGGTGGAGGGGCGCGCGGCCCTTGCCCTGGCCGCCTCTCCTCATCTCCACTAAGGCCCACTATGGCCCATTAACCCCCAGGGGGTTCCCGTAACCCCTCCGGTACTCCGGTAAAATCCCGATTTCACCCGGAACACTTCCGATATCCAAATATAGGCTTCCAATATATCAATCTTCATGTCTCGACCATTTCGAGACTCCTCGTCATGTCCGTGATCACATCCGGGACTCCGAACAACCTTTAGTACATCAAAACATATAAACTCATAATATAACTGTCATCGAAACGTTAAGCATGCGGACCCTACGGGTTCGAGAACTATGTAGACATGACCAAGACGCGTCTCCGGTCAATAACCAATAGCGGAACCTGGATGCTCATATTGGCTCCCACATATTCTAGGAAGATCTTTATCGATCAGACCGCATAACAACATACGTTGTTCCCTTTGTCATTGGCATGTTACTTGCCCGAGATTCGATCGTCGGTATCTCAATACCTGGTTCAATCTCGTTACCGGCAAGTCTCTTTACTCGTTCCGTAATACATCCCACAACTAGTTCATTAGTTGCAATGCTTGCAAGGCTTAAGTGATGTGCATTACCGACTGGGCCCAGAGATACCTCTCCGACAATCGGAGTGACAAATCCTAATCTCGAAATACGCCAACCCAACAAGTACCTTCGGAGACACCTGTAGAGCACCTTTATAATCACCCAGTTACGTTGTGACGTTTGGTAGCACACAAAGTGTTCCTCCGGTAAACGGGAGTTGCATAATCTCATAGTCATACGAACATGTACAAGTCATGAAGAAAGCAATAGCAACATACTAAATGATCGAGTGCTAAGCTAACGGAATGGGTCAAGTCAATCACATCATTCTCCTAATGATGTGACCCCGTTAACCAAATGACAACCCATGTCAATGGCTAGGAAACCATCTTTGATAGTCAAGTAGAGGCATACTAGTGACACTCTGTTTGTCTATGTAGTCACACAAGTATTATGTTTCCGGTTAATACAATTCTAGCATGAATAATAAACATTTATCATGAAATAAGGAAATAAATAATAACTTTATTATTGCCTCTAGGGCATATTTCCTTCAGTCTCCCACTTGCACTAGAGGCAATAATCTAGATAATATCGCCATGTGATTTAACATCAATAGTTCACATCACCATGTGATTAACACCCATAGTTCACATCGTCATGTGACCAACACTGTAGAGGATATAGACCTGGGGGTCACCCGCCAGGAGGGCCGGGTTACTCCAAGGATCATTACCAGAAGCCCGGAGCTAAGTTTCAGGATAATGGGCCAGAGATGGGCTGAGACCCGGGTATGGCTTAAAGCCCGTAGTTACAATCATTGTTATAGTAGACTTGTAGTGTAAGGCAAGTATTGTTTTAGAGCCCGAGCCGGACACTCTTATGAGCCGGCTCGGGACTCTAAGGGCTGCTGGGCATCAGCCTCCCTATATAAAGGGACGACCCGGCAGCGGTTTGGGGACGACAACAATCTCTCCGAGAGCCGGGATAAGTGTTTAGTTCCCTGGCGATCGTAACCCTAATCAATAACACCTCGAACTGGACGTAGGCTTTACCTTCACCGTAAGGGGCCGAACCAGTATAAACCCTCGTGTTCCTTGTCCCGCATAACCCCTTCAAGCTTCCTAGTTGCGATGGCTCCACGACTAAGTCCTAGCCCAAGGACATCTGCCGTGACAATTCCACGACAGTTGGCGCCCACCGTGGGGCGAGCGCACGGTGGATTTGAGTTCTTGAAGGGCAGCTTCGAAGGGCTCAAGGGATACGCTCTGGGCCGGATGACCAAGAGTCGTCGCGGCAGGCTCTACATCGACGACGCGGACTGGGGCCCCGACGCCGGCTCAGTGGAGTACGGGTACCGGGTCCCCTTTGGCGGAATTCATGTCTTCATTGGCAAGATTGGTGAGCCGGGCCCCGAGCCGGGTCTCTGCGCCGATCTCATCGAAACGGCTCAGCGCGCCCGATCCGCCCGGGCCCGGCCTGCCTTAAAACGCGCTTTTGTGGGATGCATCCATGGAAGGCCCTCCGATCCATCTGGGTCTGGAGATGAGGCGGCCGCCGGCTCTGACGGCGAGTCGGCCGCTGATGAGTCAAACTCGTTGTACCAACTTCAAGATGGCAGGCTCATGAGTTATTCCGATGGCAACAGTATTCCGGACCTTTTTGAGCCGCCAAGTCAGGTCGGAGTTTTTATGGCTGGTGCGCAGCCTGTTCAGAACCCCGCTACCGGATCAGAAAATCCGGAGCCTTCCCCGGCTCAGGTGCTGATGGATCTCACAGATAAGATGACGGCCCTGTTAACTGCCACGGTTGACCCGGCAGATCAAGCCCAGCATGACGCGGAGGTGGCACAGTTAAAATTGGATCTGATGAAAGCAAAAGAGGATCTTGCAGCAGAAGGGATCAGGCTGGCGGCGGAGCGGGCGGCTCTCGACGCCCGGGCTCAGTTGATTCAGGCGCAGTCCTTCCAACTCACGATGGATCAGAACGCGGCCAACGAGGTCATGAGAAGGAGGCATCAGAAGGCCCAGTCTCGACTCCCGCCGGTTTACGATCCGCGCAATCTATTCAACACGCCGGGTGCGGGATCCAGTAACCCACCAGGTGTCATTGCGCCCGGGTCGGGACCCCTTATTCAGCCACTAGTAATGGGGCCTCCCCAGGCGCCCCCTGCCCCGCCTCAGTATGTGCCAATACCCCCGGGTCATTACGATAACCCGCTGGAGAACATGGTAGCAGCGGCAGCACGACTGGCGGCTCTTCCCGTTGACGGCAATTCTCCGGCAGCCGTGGAAACCCGCCGGGTCAGGGAACTCCTGCAGACGGCCCTAGCGCAGCAAGAGGCGTACTCCTACAGCCGGGACAGGATCCACTCAACTCCTCGCCCAGGCCAGAGCCCGAGCTACAGCCGGCACATGGTCTCGGCGACCGGCTCAAGTAATGTCCGACGCCATGGCCCGGCTCATGTTGGAACCTTCTACGCCGCAGACCAAGCACGGCAAGAGGCGGAGCAGGTGCCGCAATTGACGGCTTATCAGACCCCCCCGGCTTATCCAACGGCGTCCGTTGATGTGGGTATTTCTACCAGGACCGGGGGTGTCCCTTGTTTGGTGCCGGCCATCCGTAATGAACGTTTACCTAAGGATTTCAAGGGCCCTAGGAAGGTGCCTAACTATACAGCTGACTTACAGCCTGCGGCCTGGATTGAGAGTTATGAGATGGCCATGGAACTGCTAGAGGTCAGCGAGGCGGCCATGGCCAAATATTTCACCATGATGTTAGATGGAACTGCCCGCACGTGGTTAAAAGGGCTGCCACCGAACTCCATTGGGTCTTGGACCGAGCTGAAGGCCCGGTTCATTCAAAACTTCAAGGATACCTGTAGGCAGTCTATGTCAATTGTGGATTTGACTAACTGTAAGCAGCAGGAGGGCGAGTCCACGACCCATTGGGTTCGCCGGGTCAAGGAGATCATACATTCATCAGATAAGATGGACGCCGGCTCTGCAGTCTTGATGTTAGAACAGAACTGTCGTTTTGTGCCCCTAAAGATGAAGCTTGGGCGGCTTAAACGTGACTGCACGGATATGGGTACACTAATGGCGGCTCTTGTCAAATACGCTGATTCCGATGGTACCAAGGATCCCCCTTCAGATGATGAAAGGACAGGGAAGGGAAAGAAGAACGGCAATGGAAAGAGCCCTCAGTTTAACCCGGGGAATCAAGGAGGAGGCAAGCGCAAGGCCGATGGCAGCCTGGAGTTCGTAGCCAACACCCAAGGCAACAACCAGCGACGCAAGGGGAGGCCCCCTCCCCGAGGCGGCGGGTCAGGACCTTCTCTGGAGCAGCTGTTGAATGAACCTTGTCCGAGACACGGCTCTAGAGAGAAGCCAGCGACTCATCTGTGGAAGGATTGTGCTATCATGAAGGCCTTTAAAAACTACAATGGCCCGGGCGGCGGCCCAGGCGCAGGCGGCTCCGGCGCTGGCGGCTCTCATGGCCCGGGTGGCGGGTCAAATTCCGGTCCTCAGAACGGTCAAGGGGGCTTCAATCAACAGTCTGGTCAGGGTCATCAACAGCAACAGGGGGGTTATCAGACCAACCCGAAGCAACTTAGCGGTGGACAGTATCACGTGTTCACCACTAGTTTGTGCAAACGAGACGAGAAGCTTCACAAGAGGGCTGTTAATTCTGTTGAGCCGGCGGTTCCACGCTACTTACGGTGGTCGGAGCAGCCCATAGTGTGGAGTAGGGAGGATCACCCTCCCCGGGTGGATAACCCGGGCCACCTGGCCTTAGTAGTGGCTCCTCAGGTGGGAGGCTATAAATTCACAAAGGTACTCATGGATGGAGGCAGCAGTATCAACATCCTCTATTATGAGACTTTCCGTCGTATGGGGCTAGTTGATAAGAACCTCAGCCAGTCAAATACTATCTTCCATGGTGTGGTACCCGGTAAGTCGGCTTATCCAGTCGGCAAGATCGAATTGGAAGTGGCTTTTGGTGATGAGAACAACTACAGGGTGGAGAAGTTGACCTTTGAGGTGGTCAAGATAAGAAGTCCATACCATGCTATATTCGGACGGCCGGCTTACGCCAAGTTCATGGCACGGCCGTGTTATGTGTACTTACAGCTCAAGATGCCGGGTCACAATGGGACCATTACAGTTCACGGCAGCCGGAAGGTGGCTCTGGAGTGTGAGGAAGGTGACGCGGCTTATGCAGAGTCTGTTTGTGCCACAGAAGAGTTGAAATTTTATAAAGACAATGTTGACCCAACAGATATGACCTCTCTGAAAAAGCCAACCACGGAGAATGAACCAGCAATGAAGTTTAAATCAGCCGATGAGACTAAACTTGTTGATTTTGTTCCAGGTGACTCGTCTCAGCAGTTCAGCATCAGTGCAAATCTGGACCCGAAATAGGAAGGCGCGCTCATCGAGTTCATCCGTGAGAATAGGGACATCTTTGCATGGAAACCTTCTGACATGCCAGGTGTACCTAGAGAACTCGCTGAGCACACTCTCAATGTGGATCCAAAATTTAAGCCGGTCAGACAGTTCCTTCGACGGTTTAACGAAGAGAGGCGGAAGGCTATTGGTGAAGAAGTGGCCCGGCTTTTGGCGGCCGGGTTCATTGTTGAGGTTTTTCACCCAGAGTGGTTGGCTAACCCGGTGCTCGTACTTAAAAAGAACGGCACCTGGCGGATGTGTGTGGACTACACGGACTTGAACAAGGCGTGTCCGGCTGATCCTTTTGCTCTCCCCCGTATCGATCAAATCATTGACGCCACGGCAGGTTGTGCACGCTTAAGTTTCTTGGATGCTTATTCCGGGTATCATCAGATTAAGATGGCAGTTAAGGACCAGGAGAAGACGGCGTTCATCACTCCCTTTGGAGCCTTCTGCTATGTGTCTATGCCCTTTGGACTCAAGTGTGCACAGGCGACTTACCAGCGTTGTGTGCAGAATTGCCTTCATAAGCAGATCGGGCGCAATGTTCACGCTTACGTGGACGACATTGTGGTTAAATCCATCAAGGAGGAAACCCTGATAGATGACTTAAGGGAAACCTTCGACAATCTCCGGGTCTATAAGATGATGCTTAACCCGGCCAAATGTGTTTTTGGTGTTCCTGCAGGCAAACTATTGGGCTTCTTGGTTTCTGACAGGGGCATTGAGGCTAACCCAGAGAAGATCAAAGCTATCACTTCTCTAGCTCAGCCGGCATGTATAAATGACGTTCAGCGTTTGGCGGGTCGCATCGCTGCGTTAAGCCGGTTTATAAGCCGTTTGGGTGAGAAGGCTATGCCCTTATATCAATTGATGAAGAAAACTGATAACTTTGTCTGGAATGATGCAGCTAATACCGCCTTCGAGGATTTGAAAAAGCAACTGGCAGAGCCCCCCGTCCTTGCTGCTCCGGTTGATAAGGAGCCCTTGCTACTGTATGTAGCGGCAAACGCACGAGCTGTCAGCGTGGCTATTGTGGTGGAGCGCAAGGAGGCAGGTAAGGAGCATCCGGTTCAGCGGCCGGTTTATTATGTCAGTGAGGTGCTCATTGAGTCCAAGCAGCGGTATCCGCATTGGCAGAAGCTCGTATATGGGGTATTTATGGCGAGCCGGAAGCTTAAGCATTACTTTCAAGGTCATCCCATCACTGTGGTCAGTTCCGCCCCTCTCGGTGATATTATCCAGAACAGAGAGGCTACAGGGAGAATTGCTAAGTGGGCTATAGAACTTGGACCTCATGACCTCAAATATGTGCCACGCACTGCTGTTAAGTCTCAGGCCTTGATAGATTTCATCAATGATTGGACAGAGTCACAAGTACCCGAGCAAAAGCCGGATAACACTTATTGGACTATTCACTTTGATGGGTCCAGGCAGCTGGAGGGCTCGGGGGCTGGTGTGGTCTTGGCTTCCCCTAAAGGTGACAAGTTCCATTATGTGCTACGGTTGATGTTTCCTTGCACTAATAATGCGGCTGAGTACGAGGCTTTGCTCCACGGTCTTCGGGTGGCTAAGGAGATGAGCTTAAGCCGGCTGAGGTGTTTTGGTGACTCAGACTTGGTGGCTCAACAAGTATCAGGCACCTGGGATTCTAAGGATCCTCTAATGGCGGCTTATCGCCGCAAGGTTGATGCCATTGCCGGGCACTTTCAGGGATATCAAGTGGAGCACATTGACCGCAGGAAGAATGAGGCGGCTGATGCTTTAAGCCGGCTCGGCTCTCAGCGAAAGCCGGTGCCGCCTAACACTTTCCTGGATGTCCTATATAACCCTTCGGTTAAGTTGCCTACAGAGGAGGACTTGGCTATCCCTGACCCGGAGGCACGACTGGTGGCGGCTCTTCATATCACACCAGACTGGACAATGCCATATCTGGCTTATATAACCCGGGGAGAGTTGCCTGAGGATGAAATTCTGGCCAGGCAAATAACCCGGCGGGCTAAGTCAATGATTGTTATCGATGGCGAGTTGCATCATCGCAGTGTTTCAGGGGCATTCCAGCGTTGTATCTCCCCTGAGGAAGGTCAAGAGATCTTGCGCGAGATCCATGAAGGGGATTGTGGCCATCATGCCGGTTCAAAATCTCTTGTGGCCAAGGCTTTCCGTCATGGTTTTTATTGGCTGACGGCTCACGCTGATGCAGAGGACTTGGTCAGTAAATGTGATGGCTGCCAAAGGTTCTCCCGACGGGCTCATGTGCCGGCTCAGGAATTGAGGATGATCCCGATCACTTGGCCCTTTGCGGTCTGGGGGCTTGATATGGTCGGGCCTTTTAAACGGTCCAAGGATAAGAAGACCCACCTCTTGGTGGCAGTGGACAAATTCACGAAGTGGGTGGAAGCTGAGCCAGTTAGCAAGTGCGATGCAGCCACGGCGGTTCAATTTATGAAAAAGGTGATCTTCCGCTTCGGCTTTCCACACAGCATCATAACAGACAACGGCACTAATCTGTCCAAAGGCGCTATGGAGGAGTTTTGTCAAAGAGAGCATATCCGGCTTGATGTCTCTTCAGTGGCACACCCCCAATCCAATGGTCAAGCTGAGAGAGCTAACCAGGAGATTCTGAAGGGCATTAAACCCCGGCTCTTGGTCCCTTTGCAACGGACGCCAGGTTGTTGGGTGGAGGAGTTGCCCTCCGTTTTATGGAGCATCAACACTACTCCTAACAGGTCTACAGGCTTCACGCCTTTCTTCATGGTTTATGGAGCAGAAGCAGTTCTCCCCAGCGACATCCGTCATGATTCACCTCGTGTGGCGGCTTATGTTGAGACGGATAATGAACAGGCGCGCCGAGATGCTCTGGACTTGCTGGACGAACAGCGTGATGTGGCAGCCGCCCGTTCAGCGATTTACCAACAAGACCTGCGCCGTTATCATAGCCGCCGGGTCAAATCCCGGGTCTTCCAGGAGGGCGACCTGGTGCTCCGGCTCATCCAGGATCAAACAGATGCACACAAGTTATCCCCACCTTGGGAAGGGCCTTTTGTGGTCAGTAAGAACTTGCACAACGGGTCATATTACCTCATTGATATCCGGGAGCATAAGGACTCACGTAAATCTGAGGAGGAGACCCGTCGGCCGTGGAACATAGCTCAGCTTCGGCCTTACTACACTTGAGCTTCCGACTCTTGTGATGTACATATTTATCTCAGCCATGTATATATTATGATAAAGCAATAAAGCAGGACCTCTGTCCTTTGCTCTCTTCCAAAAATGTGTGTTGTTACATGCTGACTTACAGAAGATCCGGCTTATGATCATCTTCGAATCTAGCTGTAAGCAGTAAAGTCGCTTGGGGGCTTCCTGTTCACACATGGGTCGTATTCGAACCAAAGAGAACATAGCTGTCGATACCCATTTGATTGGCAAAGTGCCGAGCTCATTGGGAAGTTGCCTCTGGTCATATTTGAATCATAGTGTAACCCCTCTGAGAACCGACGTGGATCGTATTCGAATCAGCGTCGTTAAACAAATTTTCAGAATCACTTGGGGGCTTCCTGTTCAAACATGGGTCGTATTCGAACCAAAGAGAACATAGCTGTCGATACCCTCTTGATTGGCATCGCCAAACCCACTGGGGGCTATATGATCGTATCCGAATCTTAGCTTAACCCCTTTGGACCGAGTTTCTGGTCGTATTCGAACCGGAAGCCCTTAAGTTTTTATATTTTACCACAAACTTGCTTTGATCATGTCAAAGTATGTACTGCCGGGTTTCACTTGCCGGCTTAATTTTGGTTTATCTTGTTAGTTGAGCATCATGGATGTCATCAAGACAAATAAATTCGAGTTAAGGTACCAACCGTGCTACCCGGGCTATTTAACCCGGAAGTATGCTTACAGGCTGTTAAGTGTGTCATCACAGCTATGTTCGAGTATAGTTAAGGACCGATCTTTTTTGGTTCGTATCCCGGGTTATCCATCTCAAACACCTGATTCTCAGGGCGGTAAGCCGCTTTGCGACTTGTAATTTGCCTTTCTATGCAGATATTTAAAGGCACTTTTTAAGGTTGAGAAGGACAAAGGGATAATTCCGACCCGGAGGAGCATCAAAAGAATGACTTCAAAGGATTTCAGCATTCATTACGTGCACGATGGCACGGCAGAGATAAATTGTTGCACCTACTCTATTACAAAAATCTTTCAAAGTTTCAAGGATGGGCGTTGTTTGGTGAGCCGCTAGCCGGTTTATGACGCCTGCTGAGTTGAAGTCCCCGGCTCATCTTCTGCTTCGGCTGATCCCAAGGCTTCGAAGGTCGACGACTTCCAGTTGATGCCGCTGAGAGCTTCGAACTGAGCTTCTTCGTCAATTAACCCGTCCGGGTTAATCTCCGGGGCAAAGGTGTGCTGGCGAGCCGGAGGAATCAGATTGATGGCTTCATAGCGAGGGGTTGGAATCCTCTGATTCTCCGCGTTGTATCCCGGCTGATACTTGGTTAAATCGGTGTCGTTCCCGATGATGGTGGCCACCGGGCGCACAGCTTTCACACAAGCCGCGAAGTCCTTCTGGTCGAACGCTGAGCCGTCTTCTTTCAGGCTGGGATAACCCAGGGCGATGTCTGCCGGGTCTAGCTCCGGCAAGAAGGCTTTGGCCCGGCTCAGTGCGGCGATTGCTCCGGATCTCGCGGATGCTCGTCGTAGCTCCTGGATCCGCTGCGGCAGAACTGCGAGCCGGCGCAGGACTTCGGCCAGATGAGTCGGCACTTCATTCGACAGGGCCACCACAGCTAAAGCCCGCTGTGACCCGGTGTAGAGCTGTTCCACCAGGGTGTACACGGCCTTTAACTTGGTGACCACGCTCTGGTTCAAGTTGGCGCTTCTGGAACCTGTTTAACAACATCAGATGACCCGGTGGTAAGGATGAGTTAAGAGATGTAAACATTCCAATGTGAATGAAAGCCGGTGAGGCGACTTACCGAAGATGGCAGCTACCATTTGGGACACTTGGCGCTTTAGACCGGAGAGCTCAGCGGTCTTCTCAGTAAGGGCCTTCTCCGCCTGTTCTGCCCGGGTCACCAGTGCAGTTTTCTCCTCAGCCCAGGCCTTCCGCTCAGCGTCGAATTCAGTCTTCAACTTTTCCTGAGCGGCGATGCTGGAGACAAACTTGGCATTTGCCTTCCGGGTCTCCATCTCTTGTGCCTTCAGCCGGCTCTTGAGATCCGCCAGGTCTGACTCTAATTTCTTGCCAACAGCCTGCATATATTTCCGGGTTATTAACAGTCATCCTATAAAGTCCCAAGCGCTTTCCAAGCAAAGACACTTGGCACTTGGGGGCTAATGCATATTGAACGTATCTATCTATGTACGGCCGGCTCAGTTCAGTAAGCCGGAATCTAAAGTCTACAACATATTCAAGTATAAGTCCTAGACTTGGGGGCTAGAATGGCAAGGATCACTATGCGGAAAGTAAGAGAACAGCAGAAGGTTACCTCAGATTTGTGTTGGATCTGGTTGACCATGGCGATCTCGGCGTCCCGGCTCTTGTGAACCTGGCTGATATAGCCTGAGACGAGTTCTCCAATACTTAAGTCGGTGTAGCTGGAGAGATCCAGATTCACCCGGTGGGGTTGTAGCAACTCCCCCCTTGCGGAGCATTTGGCCAGCGCGGTCGGCCTTCCCGGCTCAACAAACTCCGTCCGGGTAATTACCACGTCCGGGTCATTAGCTGGTGGGGCTTCAGGCGCCGTATCCGTGGGAATGGTGGCTTCAGGGGTGGAGGCGACTGGCGGCTCTTGAGCCGTCGTCTCCGGCTCAGGCAAGCCGGGCACTCCGGCTGACCTGGTCTTCTTTACTCTTTTGGTGAGCTTTGCCTGGGCACTGAAAAGGCAGAAGTGTTAGGCATATAAAGGGTAAGTACAGACAGATAATGTAAGGAGATTGTTATTACCCGGGGGCAGTCTTGAAGGCCGGCAGACTTGACTGCATGGAGTCACCCGAGGAGGGGGAGGTCTCCTGGTAATTGGAGTCAGAAGAGTTGAGTGGCTGACGGATGACACCCGCCAACGGATGAAAAGGGTACAGGTGAGAAAAAACCTCAGTGCGGCGTTTCCTCGTTGCGTCGGGTAACCCAGTGGAGAGGTCGGTGTCCTTGCGGGCCCGGGTGTGACGCCGGCTCTCGTGAACCTGCTGCTTCAAAAGAAATTGAGGGTCTCGGTGAGCTAATCGATGGGAAAAGCTTACTTTTCCGGGTTACCCTTCGGACTTTCAGCTGTGGTAAAGGCTCCGAGCCGGAGGAAAGTGATGTTACCTCTTCGACCACCGGGTTACTGGCGCCGGTGTCATCCTGTCAATAAGCAAGTGTTGATAAGGCGGACAGCATCAGACAACATATACTGCAAGAATTTAAAAGATTTAAGGGTTACCTCTGATTCGGAGCTATCGCTTAATTGCAGCAGCTCCGAAGCAGTGGGTCTGTTTCCCTTTTTGCGAGGGGCGGCTCTCTTGGCGGCTTTCTTCGCCTTCCTGGCCTTCTTGGCCGCCTCGTGGTCATACTTGACCCGCCAGAATTTATCATCAGCCTGAGAAATACAGTAATGAGCTCTTAGTAAGATGACAGGTAAAACAAAATGGAAAGGTTAAAGTCAGCGGCTTACCGCTGGGGCTGGATTGGTCTTGCAGAACGGGGCTAGCCCGATTCTTCCACAGTCTGCCAGGCTCTCGTTTAAAAGAGCCTTGGTCTCTTCTTCAGCAACGTCTTCTGGAAGATCATTGCGACTGTGCCTCTGCGGGTCATCCTTTCGCCCGGTGTACTCACACATTAAGCCGGGGCGGCGGCTCAATGGGATCACCCGCCATGAGATCCAGACCCGGACCAGGTCAATTCCGTTCAGACCATTGCCTAGCAGGGCTTTGATCTTGTTGATCGTTGGAAGCAGAGGCTGGCGTTCTGCGGCAGTCAGTTTGTCGGATAATGGATGAGTTGGCTCCAGGCGCGTTGGGCGAAAGCCGGGCAGCGGGCTCTCATCAGCCGGGGACGTGTCTTGGCAGTAGAACCAAGTCATGTTCCAGTCCTTGGGGTGACTTGGCGGATCTGCATAAGGGAACAGACAATCCCTGCGCCGTTGGATGGAGATGCCGCCTAACTCTAGACTTGGACCGTTTGCGCACTCGGTTTGGCGGTTCAAATAGAACAGCTCTCTGAAGAGCAGCAGACTCGGCTCTTCTCCAAGATATACTTCACAAAAAACTTGGAAGTTGCAGATGTTGGATATGGAATTGGGTCCTATATCCTGAGGCCGAAGATCAAAGAAGTTGAGCACGTCCCGGAAGAATTTTGAGCCGGGCGGTGTGAAGCCCCGGCTCATATGGTCGGCAAAGATCACTACCTCCCCGTCTCTCGGCTGTGGCCTTTCTTCGGACGGGTCAGGGGCACGGTAGGACATCACTTCCTTCTTAGGCAGATATCCGGATTTAACGAAGTTGGCCAGGGTCTCTTCGGTGACGCTGGATTTCATCCAGTTGCAAGTGATGGGAGCCTTGGGAGGCATGGTGACGGTTGGTGGTCTACGAGGAAGAGAAAAGGTGTCCGGGTTAATTATAAGCCGGAGTATATCATTCAAGTTACAATGACGGCTTATGAAGGGGACTAATGGTATGTCTTGATACGGTGGGTTATCTAAGCCGTCGGGGTTTTCAGGATAAGTTGGTCGTCTACGGCTTACTGCGGTTAAGTCGGAAGATACTACAGAGCATGATTCTCTTTAAACCGGAAAGTTCTACGGCGCGTGTTTTCTCTAAGTCGGAAATATAAGCCGCCAAGATTCAAGGACTGCAGTTTTTACTAAGTGTGGTAAACAGATTTCACATATTACAGTAACTTTTTTGGATCAAAGTAGTCGGAGCAGAGAAAGTTTTCTAGACCTAAAAAACAGAAGCAGGGGAGGTTCTTGAGATGGAACCCAGTCCTTATGCAGTAAAAAGAGGTGTTCTTGCAGAAGAAATGAACCTCAGATATCTACCGCGGTGGTTCTACACAAGCCTAAGGATCAACGGGGGCAGTGGCTACAGGGGTTACCGAAACTTGCGGTAACAGTGATGAACATGAAGAACACAGATGAACTCTGTCCTAGATCTATGCTAGTAAGGCAGAGGGGACTCACCGGAGCTGGAGAAGAGCGGAGGTCGCCGACGTTATCTGGTCCGAGTCAGGTTGATGCAGCGGCCGGGTTGAGGAAGACCAGGGGTGCAACGACGGCGGCGGCAGAAGCTCGGGCAGAGGAACGGCAGTGCGAGGAAGAAGAAGGAGAATGTGAAGAAGAGAGTGCCGGGCCGGCCTATTTATAAGGCCGAGTCATAAGCGGGCGCGGGATTTGAGGAGGCCACGGCGTGGTTATCTCCCCCCTCACGGCGCCTCGATTCTCGGAAGGTCAGTAAAAGCAAAGATCCGTTGCGGATCTGGCGGAGTAAAAAACGGATTTAGTGGAGGATGACGTCACGGCGGATTACCCGGAGTCCAGAGGATGACGTCACTCCGGGTTATGACCTTCACATGAATGATAAGCCGGAGATTTTTTCTGACTGCGGAGCTGAAGATTGACACGAGCCGGCTCAAGTCAATCTGGGGCCTAATGTAGAGGATATAGACCTGGGGGTCACCCGCCAGGGGGGCCGGGTTACTCCAAGGATCATTACCAGAAGCCCGGAGCTAAGTTTCAGGATAATGGGCCAGAGATGGGCTGAGACCCGGGTATGGCTTAAAGCCCGTAGTTACAATCATTGTTATAGTAGACTTGTAGTGTAAGGCAAGTATTGTTTTAGAGCCCGAGCCGGACACTCTTATGAGCCGGCTCGGGACTCTAAGGGCTGCTGGGCGTCAGCCTCCCTATATAAAGGGACGACCCGGCAGCGGTTTGGGGACGACAACAATCTCTCCGAGAGCCGGGATAAGTGTTTAGTTCCCTGGCGATCGTAACCCTAATCAATAACACCTCAAACTGGACGTAGGCTTTACCTTCACCGTAAGGGGCCGAACCAGTATAAACCCTCGTGTTCCTTGTCCCGCATAACCCCTTCAAGCTTCCTAGTTGCGATGGCTCCACGACTAAGTCCTAGCCCAAGGACATCTGCCGTGACAATTCCACGACAAACACCCAAAGGGTTTACTAGAGTCAATAATCTAGTTCACATCGCTATGTGATTAACACCCAAAGAGTACTTAGGTGTGATCATGTTTTGCTTGTGGGAGAAGTTTAGTCAACGGGTCTACCACATTCAGATCTGTATGTATTTTGCAAATTTCTATGTCAACAATGCTCTGCATGGAGCTACTCTAGCTAATTACTCCCACTTTCAATATGCATCCAGATTGAGACTTAGAGTCATTTGGATCAGTGTCAAAATTTGCATCGACGTAATCCTTTACGACGAACCTTTCGTCACCTCCATAATCGAGAAATATATCCTTATTCCACTAAGGATAATTTTGACCGCTGTCCAGTGATCTACTCCTAGATCACTATTGTACTCCCTTGCTAAACACAGTGTAGGGTATACAATAGATCTGGTACACAGCATGGCATACTTTATAGAACCTATGGCTAAGACATAGGGAATGACTTTCATTCTCTTTCTATCTTCTGTCGTGGTCGGGCATTGAGTCTTACTCAATTTCAAACCTTGTAACACAGGCAAGAACTCTATCTTTGACTGTTCCATTTTGAACTACTTCAAAATCTTGTCAATGTATGTACTCATTGAAAAAAACTTATCAAGCGTCTTGATCTATCTTTATAGATCTTGATGCTCAATATGTAAGCAGCTTCACCGAGGTCTTTCTTTGAAAAAACTCCTTTCAAAAACTCCTTTATGCTTTCCAGAAAATTCTACATTATTTCTGATCAACAATATGTCACGCACATATACTTATCAGAAAGGCTGTAGTACTCCCACTCACTTTCTTGTAAATACAGGCTTCACCGCAAGTCTGTATAAAACTATATGCTTTGATCAACTCATCAAAGCGTATATTCCAACTCCGAGATGCTTGCACCAGTCCATAGATGGATCGCTGGAGCTTGCACATTTTGTCAGCACCTTTAGGATCAACAAAACCTTCTGGTTGCATCATATACAACTCTTCTTTAATAAATCCATTAAGAAATGCAGTTTTGTTTATCCATTTGCTAGAATTCATAAAATGCGGCAATTGCTAACATGATTCGGACACACTTAAGCATAGATACGAGTGAGAAACTCTCATCATAGTCAACAACTTGAACTTGTCGAAAACCTTTTTGCGACAATTCTAGCTTTGTAGATAGTAACACTACTATCAATGTCTGTCTTCCTCTTGAAGATCCATTATTTTCTATGGCTTGCCGATCATCGGGCAAGTCAACCAAAGTCCACACTTTGTTCTCATACATGGATCCCATCTCAGATTTCATGGCCTCAAGCCATTTCGCGGAATCTGGGCTCACCATCGCTTCTTCATAGTTCGTAGGTTCGTCATGGTCTAGTAACATAACCTCCAGAACAGGATTTCCGTACCACTCTGGTGTGGATCTTACTCTGGTTGACCTACGAGTTTCAGTAACAACTTGATCTGAAGTTTCATGATCATCATCATTAACTTCCTCACTAAGTGGTGTAGACGTCACAGGAACCGGTTTCTGTGATGAACTATCTTCCAATAAGGGAGCAGGTACTGTTACCTCATCAAGTTCTACTTTCCTCCCACTCACTTATTTCGAGAGAAACTCCTTCTCTAGAAAGGATCCATTTTTAGCAACGAATATTTTGCCTTCGGATCTGTGATTAGAAGGTGTACCCAACAGTCTCCTTTGGGTATCCTATGAAGACACATTTCTCCGATTTGGGTTCGAGCTTATCAGGTTGAAACTTTTTCAGATAAGCATCGCAACTTCAAACTTTAAGAAACGACAGCTTAGGTTTCTCGCCAAACCACAGTTCATACGGTGTCATCTCCACGGATTTAGATGGTGCCCTATTTAACGTGAATGTAGCTGTCTCTAATGCATAACTCCAAAATGATAGTGGTAGATCGGTAAGAGACATCATAGATCGCACCATATCTAATAAAGTACGGTTACGATGTTTTGACACACCATTACACTGTGGTGTTCCAGGTGGCGTGAGTAGTGAAACTATTTCACATTGTTTTAACTGAAGGCCAAACTCGTTAACTCAAATATTTTACCTCTGCGATCATATCGTAGAAACATTTATTTTCTTGTTACGATGATTCTCCACTTCACTCTGAAATTCTTTGAACTTTTCAAATGTTTCAGACTTGTGTTTCATCAAGTAGATATACCTATATCTGCTCAAATCACCTGTGAAGGTCAAAAAATAACGATACTTGCCGCAAGCCTTAACACTCATCGGACTGCATACATCAGTATGTATTATTTCCAATAAGTCAGTTGCTCGCTCCATTGTTCCGGAGAACGGCGTTTTAGTCATCTTGCCCATGATGCATGGTTTGTAAGCATCAAGTGATTCATAATCAAGTGATTCCAAAAATCCATCAGCATGGAGTTTCTTCACGCGCTTTACACCAATATGACCTAAACGGCAGTGCCACAAACAAGTTGCACTATCATTATTAACTTTGCATCTTTTGGCTTCAATATTATGAATATGTGTATCACTACGATCGAGATCCAACGAACTATTTTCATTGGGTGTGTAACCATAGAAGGTTTTATTCAAGTAAATAGAACAACAATTATTCTCTAACTTACATGAATAACCGTATTGCAATTAACATGATCAAATCATATTCATGCTCAACGCAAACACCAAATAACATTTATTTAGGTTCAACACTAATCCCGAAAGTATAGGGACTGTGTGATGATGATCATATCAATCTTGGAACTGCTTCCAACACACATCGTATAACTAGTTTCTGTTCATTCTGCAACTCCTGTTTCGAGTTACTACTCTTAGCAACTGAACCAGTATCAAATACCAAGGGGTTGCTATAAACACTAGTAAAGTACACATCAATAACATGTATATCAAATATACTTTTGTTCACTTTGCCATCCTTCTTATCCGCCAAATACTTGGGGCGGTCCCGCTTCCAGTGACCAGTCCCTTTGAAGTAGAAGCACTTAGTCTCAGGCTTAGGTCCAGACTTGGGCTTTTTCACTTGAGCAGCAACTTGCTTGCCGTTCTTCTTGAAGTTCCCCATCTTCCCTTTGCCCTTTTTCTTGAAACTAGTGATCTTGTCAACCATCAACACTTTGATGTTTTTCTTTGATTTCTACCTTCGCCGATTTTAGCATCGCGAAGAGCTTGGGAATTGTTTTCATCATCCCTTGCATATTATAGTTCATCACAAAGTTCTAGTAACTTGGTGATAGTGACTAGAGAACTTTGTCAATTACTATCTTATCTGGAAGATTAACTCCCACTTGATTCAAGCAATTGTAGTACTCAGACAATCTGAGCACATGCTCACTGGTTGAGCTATTCTCCTCCATCTTGTAGGCAAAGTACTGTCAGAGGTCTCATACCTCTCGACATGGGCATGAGTATGAAATACCAATTTCAACTCTTGGAACATCTTATATGCTCCGTGGCGTTCAAAACATTTTTGAACTCTCGTTTCTAAGCCGTAAAGCATGGTGCACTTAACTATCAAGTAGTCATCATACCGAGCTTTTGTCAAAACGTTCATAACGTCTGTATCTGCTCCTGCAATAGGTCTGTCACCTAGCGGTGCATCAAGGACATAATTCTTCTGTGCAGCAATGAGGATAAACCTCAGATCACGGATCCCATCCGCATCATTGCTACTAACATCTTTCAACTTAGTTTTCTTTAGGAACATATAAAAATTAAACGGGGAGCAACATCGCGAGCTATTGATCTACAACATAGATATGCTAATACTACCAGGACTAAGTTCATGATAAATTAAAGTTCAATTAATCATATTACTTAAGAACTCCCACTTAGACAGACATCCCTCTAATCCTCTAAGTGATCACGTGATCCAAATCAACTAATCATGTCCGATCATCACGTGAGATGGAGTAGTTTCAATGGTGAACATCACTATGTTGATCATATCTACTATATGATTCACGCTCGACCTTTTGGTCTCCGTGTTCCGAGGCCATATCTATTACATGCTAGGCTCGTCAAGTTTAACCTGAGTATTCCGCGTGTGCAACTGTTTTGCACCCGTTGTATTTGAACGTAGAGCCTATCACACCCGATCATCACGTGGTGTCTCAGCACGAAGAACTTTCGCAACGGTGCATACTCAGGGAGAACACTTATACCTTGATAATTTAGTGATAGATCATCTTATAATGCTACCGTCAATCAAAGCAAGATAAGATGCATAAAAGATAAACATCACATGCAATCAATATAAGTGATATGATATGGCCATCATCATCTTGTGCTTGTGATCTCCATCTTCGAAGCACCGTCATGATCACCATCGTCACCGGCGCGACACCTTGATCTCCATCGTAGCATCGTTGTCGTCTCGCCAATTTATGCTTCTACGACTATTGCTACCGCTTAGTGATAAAGTAAAGCATTACAGGGCGATTGCATTGCATACAATAAAGCAACAACCATATGGCTCCTGCCAGTTGCCGATAACTCGGTTACAAAACATGATCATCTCATACAATAAAATTTAGCATCATGCCTTGACCATATCACATCACAACATGCCCTGCAAAAACAAGTTAGACATCCTCTACTTTGTTGTTGCAAGTTTTACGTGGCTGCTACGGGCTGAGCAAGAACCGTTCTTACCTACGCATCAAAACCACAATGATAGTTTGTCAAGTTAGTGTTGTTTTAACCTTCTCAAGGACCGGGCATAGCCACACTCGGTTCAACTAAAGTTGGAGAAACTGACACCCGCCAGCCACCTGTGTGCAAAGCACGTCGGTAGAACCAGTCTCGCGTAAGCGTACGCGTAATGTCGGTCCGGGCCGCTTCATCCAACAATACCGCCGAACCAAAGTATGACATGCTGGTAAGCAGTATGACCTGTATCGCCCACAACTCACTTGTGTTCTACTCGTGCATATAACATCTACGCATAAAACCAGGCTCGGATGCCATTGTTGGGGAACGTAGTAATTTCAAAAAAATTCCTACGCACACGCAAGATCATGGAGATGCATAGCAACAAGAGGGGAGAGTGTTGTCCACGTACCCTCGTAGACCGAAAGTGGAAGCGTTAGCACAACGCGGTTGATGTAGTCGTACATCTTCATGATCCGACCGATCAAGTACCGAACGCACGGCACCTCCGAGTTCAGCACACGTTCAGCCCGATGACGTCCCTCGAACTCCGATCCAGCCGAGTGTTGAGGGAGAGTTTTGTTAGCACGACGGCGTGGTGACGATGATGATGTTCTACCGATGCAGGGCTTCGCCTAAGCACCGCTACAGTATTATCGAGGTGGACTATGGTGGAGGGGGGCACCGCACACGGCTAAAAGATCAAACGATCAGTTGTTGTGTCCTTGGGGTGCCCCCTGCCCCCGTATATAAAGGAGCAAGGGGGGAGGTGCGGCCGGCCAGGGAGGAGGCGCGCCAGGAGGAGTCCTACTCCCACCGGGAGTAGGACTCCCTCCCTTCCTTGTTGGAATAGGAGAAGGGGGAAAGAGGTGGAGGAGGGGAAGGAAAGGGGGGCGCCGCCCCCCTCTCCTTGTCCTATTCGGACTAGGGTGGAGGGGCGCGCGGCCCTTGCCCTGGCCGCCTCTCCTCATCTCCACTAAGGCCCACTATGGCCCATTAACCCCCGGGGGGGTTCCGGTAACCCCTCCGGTACTCCGGTAAAATCCCGATTTCACCCGGAACACTTCCGATATCCAAATATAGGCTTCCAATATATCAATCTTCATGTCTCGACCATTTCGAGACTCCTCGTCATGTCCGTGATCACATCCGGGGCTCTAAACAACCTTCGGTACATCAAAACATATAAACTCATAATATAACTGTCATCGAAACGTTAAGCGTGCGGACCCTACGGGTTCGAGAACTATGTAGACATGACCGAGACACGTCTCCGGTCAATAACCAATAGCGGAACCTGGATGCTCATATTGGCTCCCACATATTCTACGAAGATCTTTATCGGTCAGACCGCATAACAACATACGTTGTTCCCTTTGTCATCGGTATGTTACTTGCCCGAGATTCGATCGTCGGTATCTCAATACCTGGTTCAATCTCGTTACCGGCAAGTCTCTTTACTCGTTCCGTAATAGATCATCCCACAAATAATTCATTAGTTGCAATGCTTGCAAGGCTTAAGTGATGTGCATTACCGAGTGGGCCCAGAGATGCCTCTCTGACAATCGGAGTGACAAATCCTAATCTCGAAATACGCCAACCCAACAAGTACCTTCGGAGACACCTGTAGAGCACCTTTATAATCACCCAGTTACGTTGTGACGTTTGGTAGCACACAAAGTGCTCCTCCGGTAAACGGGAGTTGCATAATCTCATAGTCATATGAACATGTATAAGTCATGAAGAAAGCAATAGACACATACTAAACGATCGAGTGTTAAACTAACGGAGTGGGTCAAGTCAATCACATCATTCTCCTAATGATGTGACCCCGTTAATCAAATGACAACCCATATCAATGGCTAGGAAACATAACCATCTTTGATTAACGAGCTAGTCAAGTAGAGGCATACTAGTGACACTCTGTTTGTCTATGTATTCACACAAGTATTATGTTTCCGGTTAATACAATTCTAGCATGAATAATAAACATTTATCATGAAATAAGGAAATAAATAATAACTTTATTATTGCCTCTAGGGCATATTTCCTTCAAGACAATCTTGAGGCAAGAGGACACATGATTCCTAAGTTGAAACCTTTTTTCCTGCGGGAACCAAAGTTGAAACCTTCATCGAATCACAGTACAATTTCATTTAAATTATGCGTACATATAAACAAATCCTGAAGGATTGATAGCAATGCCAGAAACAATTCAACTTCGTTTCGCCGACATGTTGGACATCCTTCATCCGGCTCCACCTACTATGCAGCAATATTGAGTGCACGACTGCAGGGAAAGATTCACCCCGGTCGTTGCGCCGCAGTAGTAATGACTAGTGAGTAGTCAAATCACAGAGCCCCACCTTCGCCACAGTAAGTTGCTCGGATGAAGCAACCATCATTTCTCTGTTCGTTGAATCCGCTGGTACTCCCATATTCCCAGAGTAATAAGTTGCTCGGGCGAAGCAACCACCACTTCACCTTTCCCACAGTAAGTACTACCTCCTTTCTTATTATTCTAGAAACAACCACACGCGGATATTGGACGGTAGCAGCACAGCAACTGAATCAAAAATCAAAACCAACCAATGAACTACTACTAATGGTGCGTGTTTGCTAGTATCATGTACTCCGTCTGTCCATGTATATAGGGCTTAATGCATTTTCTGAGACTAACTTTGGCCCTATTTGGATCCATGGGTTAGAGTTAGTTTGAGCTAGTTGGGGCTCAAATATCCCTAAAGTATCCAAACACGAGGGTTAAATTGGAGCAAGTTGCACCAAACCCACCAAAAAAACTATCCCACCCAAGAGGTGCTAATTGGAGATAGTTCTCATTGGGCCCACTGAAAAATCACTTTCCTCTTTCTATCCCGCCAGCCAAGTGGTGCTAATTGGAGCTAGTTATCGTGGGGCCCACTGAAAATTCACTTTTCTCTCTCCATCAAGTGCATTTATTGTCAATCTAACCCTGTCATCCAAACATCTCTTTGGCTACAGTTAGTTCATGGTTAGTCATGAGTTAGTCTAACCTCTAGCTAAGTTAGAGTATCCAAACAGGAGCAGTATAGGACATGCAAGTTGCTCAAAGCATACCGTCAAATTCGTATGTGAAAGGATCTTTTTTTTGAAACGGAACGTGAAAGGATCTTCGAGTTTCAAATTATATAAAATCTTATCAATAGTCAAAGGCAACCTCGAAGAATACATTAGGCCCTATATAAAATCTTATCAATAGTCAAAACCAAGTGTTACTACCACACTAAACAAGTTCAAAACGAGAAACTGGACCCACTCATGGCACGACACGCCTGTCTCGTTTGGTCCGTCGGTCAAAGCGTTTCCTCTTCTTGGCATAACAATAGAGTACAATAATTTTTTTAGAATGCCCTTGGCATGTCGCTAACATGTGATGAGTTAACCAACCTCAATAGACGGCAAAACACCAGCGCGCCACACTTTGAGAGAGACGAGGAGCGAGAAGTGATACGGGCTGGTGGATTACTAGAGCTAGGTGTCGCGCGGAGGCCAAGAAATATGGTGATAGCGTGGGTTGTCCATGTATTATGTAACTACACTAGGCTGCCGTGTTTCGGACTCTTCCGGTCTACTGTGGAGAAGATTGGGTAGATTTTATATCACCGAATAATAAAGAGTCCAGACGCTCCACTGTGAGGTTTCTTGCTCCTTCTCGGTCGTCGAAAAGCGTTCTTCTAAGTTTTGCCGACACGTGGGACATCCAGCATCCAGGTCCACGTGTCATGCAAGAAAATGGAGTTAAGTATAGTAGGAGAGACTCACCAACGGTCATGAACGTAGGCGGAGTATGTGCACGAATCACCCAAAAAAAGGAATACGAGCACGAAGAGAAGAGGTGCAGGCACCGACGCAGGTACTCTTTGCCTCTTCCCCTAATACTCATGCGCGGGTAATCAATTCGCACCCTTCCGTGTTCCATTTTGTCTTGCGTTCCTTCCTCCGTCCAGCATGCTAACAAGTGGGACCCATGCTCATGTATGCCAACATGGTAGTCAATTATTTTTCCAGGGTCAGCTATCACACCCTTTTGATGCCACGTCAATGTACCCACTAAAAACAAGTTAGGCTTGTTCGGTTCAACCGCCTCCCTAGGTGTTTGGAGAGGAATTGGCCGTCGCGCGGCAGTTCTTTAGGTGGGCAGGCGGCAAAAAATAGGGCAAAACACGCGAACCAGCTAGACGAGAGATTTGGTTGATTTTATATCGCTGAATAATATAAAATATTATGAGTGCAGACGCTCTACCACGAGGTTCCTTGCTCCTTCTCGGTCGTCGGGAATCTATGAGGATGTTTGGTTCATGGCTAACTTTGGGGCTGTTTGGTTTGTGACTGTTTGGTTCAAGCCACACCTTAGTCACACCTAAGGTTAGGCAAGTTTGACAAACTTAGATGAGTGTTTGATTCAAGCCACACCTTATTCAAGCCACACTTGGACCCCACATGGAATACACACAAACAATATGGCAAGATTCCCTTAGGCTTGCCATATTGTGGCTCTCATTTTGATGAACTAAGGGGCTGTTTTGTTCTAGGCCTAGCATTGCCATACTTTGCCACACATTTCTGCCAAGCTTGCCTAAGGTTAGTTCATCAAAATGAGAGCCACAAGTTAGCAAGCCTAAGGGAATCTTGCCACACTTTTTGTGTGTATGCCATGTGGGGCCCAAGTGTGGCTTGCCTAAGGTGTGGCTTGAACCAAACACTCACCTAGGTTGGTCAAACTTGCCTAATTTTAGGTGTGGCAATCTTTGGAAAAGTTAGTCACAAACCAAACAGCCCCTAACCTTAGGCAAGCTTGGGAAAAATGTGTGGCAAAGTGTGGCAATGCTAGTCCTAGAACCAAACAACCCCTTTGCCACAACTAACCTTAGGCAAAGTGTGGCTGCCACAAAATGTGTGGCTATGGCCACCACAACTGTGGCAAGATTTGGCAAACAAGAGCCTATGACATGTGGACCATATAACTATAGAAGTGTGGCAATGAACCAAACACATGTCTAAGATATTGTGGCATGACTAAGGTTAGACGTGGCAACCTTAGGCTGGGAACCAAACAGGCCCTATGTTCTTCCACTCTTTTTTTTACGTGAGCTTTGTTCATCATTTTGCCAACACGCGGGACATCTAGCATCAAGGTGCACGTGTCATGCAAGAAAATGGAGATAAGCAGTGCGTAAGTGAGTCATGCACTTCGATGGCACCTAGTACTACGCAATATTTTTTCTCCTCGATGGCACTGAATAGTGCACGTACTCAATGACGGAGATTGGGATGGTAGCCATGGACATGGTCAGCCCTTTTTGGAGAGAGTACTAAATAACTTTGATGTGTCCCGTCAACCCCCAGAACCACGAGAAGCTTTCTTAATACACCTTCTCCCTCTGTCATCGCCAACGCGTGAGCGGTGGCTTGCAGCACGAGGAGAAAATTTTGCTTACAAGCGGTGGACATGACAGCAGTTCATTTGGTGTCACATTGCCAGAAGTACTACTGTAGTACCATCATTATTGTTCGACTTCCGGAAGAGGAGAAGAGCCAAGCGCAAGGTCACCTACTAACCTAGTACTACTAGTATACTATAACCAAAGCTGGTCCACCTTCTTAGAGCATGGTTAATTAATATAGGCGGCTCTTGCAGCGACACATCATTAACACAGTGCTCTTGCAGCAGCAAGTACTCTCTTTGTAAGGAAAAAATAAAGGATTGGAGTGGCATGTCCACTTGAATCCCATAGCATTAACACAGTGTTCCCCTAAAAAAAGAGTGTTTGACACAGGAAAAACAAAGGAATTGAAAAAAAGTTGGGTGTATGCTAGATTGCCAATTAACATATGATTACATAGGAAAATAATCTTATAGCATTCTATCCTATGAATCAAATGACCAATGTAGGTAGCACGGTGCTGCCTCTTATCGACCTCCTCTGCAAGAGTTTTCTTCTAGTAGTGGCGGAGCTTAGGCCAAGGACACATTTGATTTTCAAGTAGGGCTCGATTAACTCAAGTATGTCTCCTAGCTAGCAGTGCCCACCTGCAAATGAGCGCCACCGTGAGCTGCGCGACAATGATAGAGGCTCTGGGAGGACCAGAGGTAGGCGGGCGACAAGCCAATGAGGTAGCCCAACGACCCCTTGATCTTGAAAGGCACCCGCATGATCTCCTCTCCTCGTAGGGAAGATTGGGGTCCATTGGGTACATCTCCGACGACATCCACGGCTTCCGACGGCGTCATTGCCATTTCATTAGTGTAAATAATTAGTCAACTCCTAGTCAACAATCAAAACCGCCTAAACTCTAACATGTGAACACTAAAACCGCTCAAGGGGTGATATACCCGGTTTTAGAGATTTGAGGGTAAAATCGTACCAAAATTAACTTTGGGGGGTTATTTGTCCATCAACTTACATTTGAGGGTGAAAAATATACTTCTTTCAATGGTCCACCGGTCAGAGTATTCTTTTTAGATTTATAACATGTGGGACCGAGTGTGAGCGAACCAACCTCAATCGACGACAAAATCGTCTGCCAGACGCACTTTGAGAGAGACGAGGAGCAAGAAGCGATGGGGGCTGGTCGTGTCATGCAAGAAAATGGCTGGTCTCATGTTTAAAACTTGTTGTACTAGAGTAGAGGTAGATGTAGATGTAGATGTAGACGTCGATGCAGATGTACATGTACATGTTGAGATGTAGAGATAAGTGAGACTCACCAACGGTCACCAACGTAGGCCGAGTACGTGCACGAAGAGAAAAATTGCACGCACGGACGCACGTACTATGTGCCTCATTCCCTAACACACTCGCGCGGGTACACGGTGGAGCTCATTCTGGATGAAGAGGCAACTCACGTGATAATTTGACGGATTTAGTAGTTGTTCACTTAGTGGAGGGTCGGGAACCACGCGTGGACGAATCAAAGTTTGACCATGACGCGGTGGCGTGTTTGTTTTTCATTTTTTTCTTCAATGGCACGCACGTAGTTTTTTTCTTGAATGACACGTGAATCGTGCACATACTCAATGACGGAGCACGGGATGGGATGGTAGCCATGGACATGGTCGGCCCTTTTTGGAGAGTACTACACTGGTACTTTGATGTACATTTAAAAAAACTACTACTTTGATGTGTCCTGTCAACTCACAGAATGATGAGAAGCTTGCTTACTACGCCCTCTACATAGCCCACACTTTGTACGGCTAGTTATAGTGGGAGTAACTTAGCGCACTCCAAGAAAATTTTGCTTATGTGGCAAGTAGTTAATGAGGAGTGGTAACATAATATGTTACTGTAACATAGTGTTTCCCAAGACAAGATGAGTCTACAAGCTAATAAATGAAGCCATCTATAACATTACTACTATGTTACTTTGCACTATGAAGGTAGTAACATAGACTAGTTTCATATGCATGAAACTAGTGAGTATGGGAGCACATGATATTTCCCTGTCCAGACCGATCCCAAGTTGGCTTCTCACCTTCCTGGCCCACCAAAACTCCCTCCCCCCTCCCGAGCGCGCTTCCCGCCGGCACCAGCTGAGCCTGCCGCTCCACATTGATGGCAAGTCAGGGCGACGCGACCTCTCAATGCTTCCGCCGTTCAAGCGGCGCACTGACCGAGGGCACCGCCCGCTGCACGCCCGGCATTTCAGACTACTCATAGTGGAGAATGACTTTAGAGCAAGTACTACAATTAGGTGACATAAGCAGGATATAAGGATTTAAACATAGTATTCGTGCTTAGTTGAAGGAGAGAGAAGAGGAGAGAGAAGAGAAGCGGGATGTAAACCTGTAGCCGGTTGTAGCACGAGCTCCAACATACTTTGTGAGACAAAAGGTGGGGCCATGGGCCTGTTTGGTTCGTGAATAACTTTGCCACAACTAAGCTTAGGCAAAGTGTGGCTAACAAAATGACCACCACAAGTGGCAATATTTGGCAAAAGATTGAGCCTATGACATGTGGACCATGTTGCTAGAAAAGTGTGGCAAGCCACAAGTATGGCAATGAATCAAACACCTAAGATGTTGTGGCACGACTAAGGTTAGGCGTGGCAACCTTAGGCTGTAAACCAAACATGCCCCATGTATTAATGATATAGTATTATACTAAAGGAACTAACTATTGTACTAGTAGGCTATTAGGTTGGCTCTAGATGATGTGTCGACTTCATATAGCCGGATGTTGGCTATACTATTAACCATGCTCTAAGTGTGGTGTGAGTGGGACTAAAGTTTAGTCCCATACTGCTAGGTGAGTGTGAGTTGCACCACTTTATAATAGGAAACCTACACGCGCGCTCTTCGGGAATGATCCTATCCAAGGACAAAAGCTATGCACGTGGTCTATATTTTTGTTGGTCAAAAAAATTATTAAGTCATTAATTAATAATTAACGGACACTTTAATTACTCAGCCGTTTCTGATTCTTTTGCATAGTGGGGCTATTATTGACTTGGACGTGGGGTTTGGGCCAAAGGCCTACTATTATACTTGGTCTTACTTGCACAGCCGACCTGACAGGCTCTACCCTAGCCGCCGCTGTATCATATGGTTTCGCACCGTTCCAGATCATAGCACCGCCACACAATTCTTCTCCATCCCTCCTTCCGGCGTGCACCGCGAGAAGGGACAGCAGTCCTCCGAACCCCGCCTTTCGTGATCCTGTATGGGAGAAGGGCAATCAAGTTTTTTGGGGAGCACACTCCTGCGACTGCTGCCAGTGACGACTTCCTCAACGACAGCTTTCTTCCCCGACCTCGGTAACCTCTTCATCAACAACATGAGTGACAACATCAACCACAGCGGTTCTACTCCCGCTGTACAGTATGTGATTATGTCCTCCTAGTTTAGTCCGCATCATTACTTTGATCTTTGCAATTGTCGTCATGATCTATTTACTGTTGATTCGGATTAAATCTCATAGTAAATTGCTCATATATTCAAAAATCCAATCCAAAAACCTGATTATAGGCAATTTACTCCGAGTGGTTTTGCTGCGCTTTTGAAGCCGCCTACCTTTAAGGGGTGCAATATAAAAGGTGGCGCACAAGAGCAGTATATTGGTTTCAGATCATGTACTGCTATTACGCCACTAAGGGTAAGCCTGAGGGTGATCTTAATCCTACACAACAGGAAGCTTTTGAGAACATGAATACCCTTTTCAAAGCCGCCCTGCTGAGTGTTCTTGACGATTCCATTGTGGATTCATATATGTCGTTTGACAGCAGCAAAGACATGTGGGCTGCGCTCGAGGCCACGTTTGGGGCCTCAGGTGCTGGCAACGAGTTGTACGTCATGGAGCAATTCAGTGACTACAAGATGACTGATGAGCGCTGTGTTGTTCAGCAGACTCATCAGATACAGTCACTCGCTAAGGAACTTGAGTACTTTAAGTGTGTGTTGCCGGACAAATTTGTTGTTGCGACCATCATTGCCAAGCTTCCAACTTCGTGGAACAATTTTGCTACTCTCTGAAAAACAAGAGACATGAGTTTTCCGTTTCGGATCTCATTAGCACTCTTGATTTTGAAGAGAAGGCGAGAGCAAAAGACACACATGCTCGAGTCGTTGAGGGAGCTTCTAGTGCCCACATGGTACATGAGAAGAACTTCCAGCCCAACAAGCCCCAAAACAACAAGAACAAATCTCAGGGGAAAGGCAAGTTTGATGCAAAGAACAAGTTGTCACATTCTACCAACTTCAAGAAGAATTCTCATAACGGGAAGGGACACAAACCTCAATTTGGTAGTACCACACAAAATTATATGGCTGCATCTACCTGCTGCCAGCTAACCTCATGGTGCTCCAGGTATTCCTACATTCGTAACTAGGCACAATGACCACCGCAAGATGAAATAAGCTTATTCGTACGTTGACTTGCTGATTGCAGTGCAGAACGATCCTGTCATGTGTGGAGGAGCAAACAAGAAGTGCAGCCGAAGGTGGAAATCAACTAAGGACTTATGAAATTATATATAATCTTCCTCAGGCAGGTCAGTATCCCCTTCGTCCAGATGATCGTGTTTTGTCATGTCGAGCTATTGATATGTGCTACTGTTTCGCAACGCCGTTTAAGTATAGCTTGTTTTCCTATCTTTTCAGATTCAGGACAATGAAGATGATTTCAGGGGAACTGCACAAATATGGACTGATGTTGAGTCATCTCTATTGCCTCATGTGTTTGCTGCAAATGTGTCAGCATCAATTGCAAGATGAGGCAACCAGCTAGCTGTGGAGTTGCCAACATGCTCAAAGTGCTCGCAACATTGAGAAGAAACAAGCATGCCCAGGAAATTAATGCGTGTGCAGGGAGGCCCTTTGCTCAGAGAAGCATCAACCGATTTTCTTTATTTCCACACCTTCTCAAAACTTTGTATTGGTTATAGTATGGTGAATCATTGAGATGCATAAACATGTTGAACTTTTGTTCTTCTGAATGTTAGTATGCATAGCGTATCTTCTGAAGCTTAGTTTAATGTGAATGTTGACTAGCCTGTGAACCTTCACAATCTAGTAAGTATATTGTAGGCCAGTTATTTGACACCTCAGTTTGCCGCGCTACGCGACCAGTGTGAGTGTCTGCATCCAGTACCGCATCCTCTAATTTGGTGGATGCCAAGTTGAAAAAGGTTACCGATGAGTAGCCATAAGCTGGAGGCGTCTCTTTTTTTTCTTTCGAATGGGCAATAAGCTGGAGACTGTCTCGGGCTACCTTTAGCACAAGACCCTCCAGTATCAAACACGGGCAGCCGACTGGGCCGATACAAAATCCTATCCATCTTAAAGCCCATTTGTTTTTGTTTTTTGTGAGGAGAAGCCCATATTTCTTGAAGAAGGGGCGATCCCAGAAAAATCCTCCTTCCTCCTCGCTTCCACTTATACTGCAGCTCGCTGGACTCCCCCGCTTTCGTCTCCCCCCAATTCCCCCCGCTCCCCATCTTCCTCACTCGTCCAGAAAACCCCCACTCACCTTCTTCCTCACTCATACAGAAAACGCTTGCTCCTCTTCTTCCACTCGTACAGAAAACCACAGTCCTCCTTCTTCCCCACTCGCACTGCCACTAGGCTCGTCTCTGGCTACTCTGCTCAAACCCGTGAGCTCGGCGCAACGCCCG
>NC_057799.1:472673020-472677925 GCF_018294505.1 Triticum aestivum | reverse complement strand
GGCTAGGGTTTCTGGTGGGGAGGGGATATGGGGGTGGCCGGCTGGGCCTCGGCTTAGTTGGGCCGGTGGTCAGCTGGGCCACTTGGCCCGGGGGGGTTCTTCCTTTTTTTCTTTTTTTTTCTTTTCTTTTTTTTGTTTTATTAGTTTACTATTATATTTTCTATATAATTTTGTTTTATAAAATATACAAATAGTACCTAAATTATTGTTCCAAAATACCCCAATGCCACAAAAAGTTTGGTGAGTAAATAAAATAGTTTAGTAATTTATTAATTGTAAAAGGCATTTAATTAATTGCTTTTGCTACTGTTTTAATTTTTTTAGGGCCTTTAAACATTATATAAAAGTGTGGCTCCTCCACCATAAATACCTATGCATTATTTGGTCCAAACATTTTAGTTTTAATGTTTGAAAACTTTTACCGTTTGCCTTTAATTCAAATATGGATTTGGATCGGTTCTGAACTAACGCGAGATTATCAACAATAATCAAGGTGACGTGGCATCATTATCAGAGGGTTACTAGAGCTTGATTACCCCGGCGTCACACATCAAGATCTATAGAGATAGATCAAGACGCCTCATTGGTCTTTCACAAAGTACGTACCTTGACAAGATATTAAAGAAGTTCAATATGGATCAGTCCAAGAAGGGGTTCTTGCCTGTATTGCAAGGTGTGCAATTGAGCACGGCTCAATGCCCGACCACGACAGAAGATAGAGAAAAGATGAGTGTCGTCCCCTATGCCTCGGCCATAGGGTCTATTATGTATGCCATGCTATGTACCAGACCTGATGTAAACCTTGCCGTAAGTTTGGTAGGAAGGTACCAAAGTAATCCCGGCATGGAACACTGGACAGCGGTCAAGAATATCCTGAAGTACCTGAAGAGGACTAAGGATATGTTTCTCGTTTATGGAGGTGACGAAGAGCTCGTCGTAAAGGGTTACGTCGATGCTAGTTTCGACACAGATCTGGATGACTCTAAGTCACAAACCGGATACGTGTATATTTTGAATGGTGGGGCAGTAAGCTGGTGCAGTTGCAAGCAAAGCGTCGTGGCGGGATCTACATGTGAAGCGGAATACATGGCGGCCTCAGAGGTAGCACAAGAAGCAATCTGGGTGAAGGAGTTCATTACCGACCTAGGAGTTATTCCTAATGCGTCGGGTCCGATGACTCTCTTCTGTGATAACACTGGAGCTATTGCCCTTGCCAAGGAGCCCAGGTTTCATAGGAAGACTAGGCATATCAAGCGTCGCTTCAACTCCATTCGTGAAAATGTTCAAAATGGAGACATAGATATTTGTAATGTACATACGGACCTGAATGTAGCAGATCCGTTGACTAAACCTCTCCCTAGAGCAAAACATGATCAACACCAGAACTCTATGGGTGTTCGATTCATCACAATGTAACTAGATTATTGACTCTAGTGCAAGTGGGAGACTGTTGGAAATATGCCCTAGAGGCAATAATAAAATGGTTATTATTATATTTCCTTGTTCATGATAATTGTCTATCGTTCATGCTATAATTGTGTTATCCGGAAATCGTAATACATGTGTGAATACATAGATGAAACGCCCACGATGCGGCTATATCTCCCACGTGTCGAGGCACGACTTAGAGGCATAACCGCATAGTGGTTTTGTCGCAAGAAGGGTCATCTTCACACAATCCCATGTAATGAACAAGAATGGGATAAAGAGTTGGCTTACAATCGCCACTTCACACAATACATAAATATTATTCATACATCATCCAAATACAAGCATATAGACCGTCTACGGCCAAAACCCAGATGAAAATAAGACAACCCCAAATGCTAGATCCCCGATCGTCCCAACTGGGCTCCACTACTGATCATCAGGAAAAGACACATAGTAACGACCACGTTCCTCGTCGAACTCCCACTTGAGATCGACGCCATCATCTGCACTGGCATCGTCGGCACCTGCAACTGTTTTGGTTGAATCTGTGAGTCACGGGGACTCAGCAATCTCACACCCGCGAGATCAAGACTATTTAAGCTTGTAGGAAAAGATGGCGCAAAGAGGGGGAGCTGCAGCGGCAATAAGCATATATGGTGGCTAACTTGCGCAAATGAGAGCGAGAAGAGAAGCAACGGAACGGACGTCATCTAGCAATGACCAAGAAGTGATCCTGAACACCTACTTACGTCATACATAACTCAGACCGTGTTCACTTCCCGGACTCCGCCGAGAAGAGACCATCACGGCTACACACGCAGTTGATGTATTTTAATTGGGTCAAGTGACAAGTTATCTACAACCGGACATTAACAAATTCCCATCTGCCTCATAACCGCGGGCACGGATTTCGAAAGATAATACCCTGCAGGGGTGTCCCAACTTAGCCCATCATAAGCTCTCACGGTCAACGAAGGATAAACCTTCTCCCGGAAAGACCCGATCAGTCTCGGAATCCCGGTTTACAAGACATCTCGACAATGGTAAAACAAGACCAGCAAAGCCGCCCGAATGTGCCGACAAATCCCGATAGGAGCTGCACATATCTCGTTCTCAGGGCACACCGGATAAGTCAAGCTACGAGTAAAACCAGACCTCGAGTTTCCCCGAGGTGGCCCCGCAGGCTGCTCGGTTCGGACCAACACTCGAAGGAGCACTGGCCCGGGGGGGTTAAAATAAGATGACCCTCGGGCTCGCGAAAACCCGGGGGAAAAGGCTTATGCGGCAAATAGTAAGACCAAAGTTTGGCCTTGCTGGAGGAGTTTTATTCAAGGCGAACTATCAAGGGGGTCCCATAAATCACCCGACCGTGTAAGGAACGCAAACTCAAGGAACATAATCCCGGTATAACAGTAACTAGGGCGGCAAGAGTGGAACAAAACACCAGGCATAAGGCCGAGCCTTCCACCCTTTACCAAAATATATAGATGCATTAATTAAATAAGAGATATTGTGATATCCCAACCTATCCATGTTCCAACATGGAACCAACTTCAACTTCACCTGCAACTAGCAACGCTATAAGAAGGGCTGAGCAAAAGCGGTAATTTAGCCAAACAATGGTTTGCTAGGAAAGGATGGTTAGGGCTGACATGGCTAAATGGGAGACATGCTATAGCAAGTGATAGGTAGCGGAGCATGGCAATAGAGCGAACAACTAGCAAAGCAAAGATAGAAGTGATTTCGAGGGGTGGTCATCTTGCCTGCAAGATTCTCAGAGTTGTCGAAAGCTTGATCCTCGTAAGCGTACTCGACAGGTTCCTCGTTCACGAACTCGTCTCCCAGCTCTACCCAAGACAAGAACACAAACAAACAGAACCACAATCAACCACGAGAAAAGCACAAGCAACATGATGCAAAACATGTAAGATATGCAAGATATGATATGCGATGCATATGCGTGCTCCGGAAGGAAAAATGATGAGCATGGCAGTAACTTGGCAAACCAAGCATGCCACTGGAAAGATGAGATGATTTCGGTCGAAATCGATATAAAGATCACCGGAATCGGATGCACGGTTTGCAAATGGCAAGCAAAACAAGAATGACACTAATCTGCGATAAACAGCAAGATAGCACTTAAAATGCAACAAGTAACAATGCTACAGCACCCCAACATAGCAACAAAGCACATGGCAGTAATCTACAGGAGATGCTTGACAAAAGATGAACACTGAGCTACGGCTAGTTCACAACATATCAAGCCCAAACAAGCATGGCAAAAGTACAAAAGATTACAGGTTCACAGACTTGGTGAAAAACTGGACATGGCAGAAAACAGCATCAGGTAGCAATGTTCAGAGCACGAAATCAACATGCTACAGGAACTTAACATAGCAAAACAAGGCATGGTAGTGATCTACTAAATGCACATGAAAAAAGTCCCTTACTTACCATAGGCCAAAAAGGACCAGAAGAAATGATGGCAAGCATGTAAACATAGCAAGTTTCGTTATCAGGTTTCAGACTTAGCAGAAAACAGAGCATGGCAGAAATAATAATATGTAGGCCTCTTTGTGAGCTTGATGCACTCACTACAGATCAATGCATGACAAACCAAGCACACCTACAGCAAGAAGGCATATTTATGAAGCTATCCATGGCAAGAACAATAGCATAGCATGTACGGATCAACTACAATAAGCTTGGCAAAATTGCATATCATGTTAAGAATCTGCCAGAAATATTTTATAGCAAAAGTAGAGCAAGATTGAGTCATTCTATGGCACTCCATAATTGCAAAACATTGCAGTAATGGATCAATTACAACTATAGCTACAAAACATACTTACTGAACATCTCCAAAATATGCATGGATCTCACTGTAGCATCAAGTTTACATGGCAATAAAATTACAGCAGACAAGGACTTAGAGAAATCACCAAGTCCCTGAAATCAGAAATATTACGGGGCCTACTTTGCATGCTTGTGCTAGTCACCACAGAGATCACAAAAATACATGGACTACACCACTGGAAAGATGGCATGGCATACTTCAAAACACATGTAGAGCTCATGCCCAAAAGATGCACAGATTTAATCATACAAAAATGACAAATCTCCAAGTTCTGTCAAGAACCAGAGAATAACAGCAACTAGCCCTCTTCCAACAGAGATTTTGGCATCAAGATGACCTCTAATGAACATTGTGCAATTGAACAAAATGGAGAGCATCACGAGACGAACAATTTGACATATTACACGCGCGAATCAGAGCTACATGCACGGAGTTATGGAGCTACGAACATGGCAAGATGCTGAGAAAAACTGAGGACTTAGAGAAAAAAAGGGGGCGAGGAAAGTCAACGGTACAGTGGTTTCGATCGGATCTGGGGAGAGCTCGAGCTCGGTCGATGGCGGCGGCGATGGGGGTCGACGCCGGCGAGGCAGGGGATGGCGGGGCCCGGCGCCGGC
>NC_057799.1:472664444-472672398 GCF_018294505.1 Triticum aestivum | reverse complement strand
CGGCGGCGGTGGAGCACGGCGGCCGGCCGGCGGCGAGCGGCGGAGGGCGAGCGGCGGCCGGGGCGAGGAGGCTCGGGCCCGGGAGGGCCGGGAACGGGGCGGCAGGCCTCGGCGGACGGCGCGGTGGAGGCGCGCGACGTGGCGGTGGCGGGGCGGTCGGACGTGTCCATTGGCAGACGATTCGTCCGGCAGCGCGCGGTGGAGAAGCTAGGGTTCGTCTGCGATTTCGTTTTTCGGAATGCCCACATATAAATAGGTAGAGGGAGCTAGGAGGCTCCAAATGAGGTGCGGTTTTCGCCCACACGAGCGTGATCGAACGTCCTAGAGCATGGAAGAGAGTTTGGTGGGTTTCGGGCTGGTTTTTGAGGGGGTTTTTGCTGGAAACTCAAATGGACTTTGCGGATGCCCGGTTAACCGTTGGAGTACCAAACGACCTCCGAATGGAACGAAACTTGACCGGTAGTCTCCGGGTGGTATATTAAGGCCACTTGACAAGCCTCGGTCCATTCCGAGAAAGTTTGACACCCGCACACGAAAGAAAACGAAAGGGGTGCACCGGAGGAGATAGGAGCGCCGGATTGCAAAACGGACAACGGGGAAAATGCTCGGATGCATGAGACGAACACGTATGCAAATGCAATTCACATGATGACATGATATGAAAATGCATGACATGAAAAAATACAAAACGAAAGACAAAACCCGACAACGGAGGGAATATCATAACACATAGCCGGAAATGGCAAGAGCGGAGTTACAAATATGGCAAGTTACATGCGGGGTGTTACAATAGACCACAACATGTCCCTAGTGAGCCTCTAGTTGACTAGCTCGTTGATCAACAGATAGTCATGGTTTCCTGACTATGGACATTGGATGTCATTGATAACGGGATCACATCATTAGGAGAATGATGTGATGGACAAGACCCAATCCTAAGCATAGCACAAGATCGTGTAGTTCGTTTGCTAGAGCTTTTCCAAATGTCAAGTATCATTTCCTTAGACCATGAGATGGTGCAACTCCCGGATACCATAGGAGTGCTTTGGGTGTGCCAAACGTCACAACGTAACTGGGTGGCTATAAAGGTGCACTACGGGTATCTCCGAAAGTGTCTGTTGGGTTGGCACGAATCGAGACTGGGATTTGTCACTCCGTATGACGGAGAGGTATCTCTGGGCCCACTCGGTAATGCATCATCATAATGAGCTCAATGTGACCAAGTGTTTGGTCACGGGATCATGCATTACGGTACGAGTAAAGTGACTTGCCGGTAACGAGATTGAACAAGGTATTGGGATACCGACGATCGAATCTCGGGCAAGTAACGTACCGATTGACAAAGGGAATTGTATACGGGATTGATTGAATCCTCGACATCGTGGTTCATCCGATGAGATCATCGTGGAACATGTGGGAGCCAACATGGGTATCCAGATCCCGCTGTTGGTTATTGACCGGAGAGTCGTCTCGGTCATGTCTGCATGTCTCCCGAACCCGTAGGGTCTACACACTTAAGGTTCGGTGACGCTAGAGTTGTAGAGATATTAGTATGCGGTTAACCGAAAGTTGTTCGGAGTTCCGGATGAGATCCCGGACGTCACGAGGAGTTCCAGAATGGTCCGGAGGTAAAGATTTATATATGGGAAGTCCTATTTTGGCCACCGGAAAATGTTCGGGATTTTTCGGTATTGTACCGGGAAGGTTCTAGAAGGTTCCGAAGTGGGGCCCACCTGCATGGGGGGACCCACATGAACGTGGGTAGTGGGGGCAAGGCCCCGCACCCCTGGTCAAGGTGCACCAAGATCCCACCTTAGAAGGAATAAGATTATATCCCGAAGGGATAAGATCAAGATCCCTAAAAAAGGGGGATAACAATCGGTGGGGAAGGGAAATGATGGGATTTCTTTCCCCCACCTTTGCCAACGCCCCAATGGACTTGGAGGGCAAGAAACCAGCCCCCTCCACCCCTATATATAGTGGGGAGGCGCATGGGAGCAGCACCCCAAGCCCCTGGCGCCTCCCTCTCCCTCCTGTGACACCTCTCCCTCTCGCTGAGCTTGGCGAAGCCCTGCCGAGATCCCCGCTGCTTCCACCACCACGCCGTCGTGCTACTGGATCTCCATCAACCTCTCCCTCCCCTTGCTGGATCAAGAAGGAGGAGACGTCTTCCCCAACCGTACGTGTGTTGAACGCGGAGGTGCCGTCCGTTCAGCGCTCGGTCATCGGTGATTTGGATCACGACGAGTACGACTCCATCAACCCCGTTCACTTGAACGCTTCCGCTCGCGATCTACAAGGGTATGTAGATGCACTCTTTTCCCTCTCGTTGCTAGAAGACTCCATAGATTGTTCTTGGTGATGCGTAGAAATTTTTTAATTTCTGTAACGATCTCCAACACTTTTCTCCCTCTTTCCCCTCTTTCCATTTCTTCCTGGTTGTCGCAACCAGATGTTGGAGCCCAGGAGCCAGACGCCACCGTCGACGATGACTCCTTCTACACTGGAGGTGACTACTACTATGTGCAGGCTGCTGACGATGACCAGGAGTAGTTTAGGAGGATCCCAGGCAGGAGGCATGCGCCTCTTTCGATCTGTATCCCAGTTTGTGCTAGCCATCTTATGGCAACTTGTTTAACTTATGTCTGTACTCAGATATTGTTGCTTCCGCTGACTTGTCTATGATCGAGCACTTGTATTCGAGCCCTCAAGGCCCCTGGCTTGTATTATGATGCTTGTATGACTTAATTATGTTTTTAGAGTTGTGTTGTGATATCTTCCCGTGAGTACCTGATATTGATCATACATGTTTGCGTGCATGATTAGTGTACGATTGAATCGGGGGCGTCACAAGTTGGTATCAGAGCCGACTGCCTGTAGGAATCCCCCTTCCACACTCCTTGGCCGAAGTTGAGTCTAAACATTGTAAAACTTTTACTAACATGGTTGTGCGGCTTACGGGCCCACATCGCCATTGGGTGGTATTAGTATCTTTTACTCCTCATCTATACTCTGGGACTCTGATCTCTCTTCTATTCGGGTTAAATGATTTTACTAACTCTAACTCTAGGTTCTCGTAATTACTTTCTTCCGGAGAGCCTCTTATTACAGATGATCGCCTGTTGCACCAAAAGATTCAGAAGATACTCTCCGATGTTATCCCGAGAACTTGTGCTCATTGCGTTTGCAATTCCCTTCCACCGTCAACCCCTATAGATAACTACATGCACTTGCCATTCTTACCTTAGTCCCCAGTTGCTCTTGTTATTACAAGCTACCCCGAAATACTTGTTGTTGTTCCGAGAATCCTTGTGCCTACTGCCTTGCAGTTCCTTGTCACCTGAATACACCTACATAAATTAATACTCACACATACCGGGGATTCGTTCATCCCCAGTTGTTCAGGTGTTTCGCAAAATTCTTCAAAATGCCATTCGCTCTTCCGAAATCCTCAGTAGCCTATTGCTCTTGATCTTCTTTACCTGCTTGCATAATGGTTACTTCCATATGTCTAGCAACATTCATTAAAATACTTTGTGATCGACATTCTGATCCTGTTGATTCAACATGTGTGTGAATGCACACAATCATCAGTTATTCCCTGAAAATTATCCTTCTGGCTCAGACGTCATTTTGAACATGAGCTGGTTCTCAACCAATTAAATTGCCATCGATTGTACCCCTAAGTCTATTCAAATTATCCATCCTTTATCAGAGCGTTTGCTTCTGATCCCTTGATTTGGAAATCTTAATTCCTTTGGCATTGGGCTTGAATTAGTCAATTGTTTCTATAATCAGATCTCCTTGCATTCTTTCTTCTTATGGTTGAGTACCGATGCTCACATCAGATCCCTTAGGGACCACCAGATCCTTTGTTGGATTCTGTCCGACACCGTCCTTCATATTCATTAACCTTGTGAGCCTTTCCTCGGATACATAATGCTTTTGGTAAATTGTATCCCCTGCTTTTGTCAACCAGGCTCTGCTCCCGAGCTTGAGTTATTCGCTCCTGAAGTTTGTGGTATGTGTTCACAAGATGCCTCGATGGGTTAAACCTATGCCATCCATAAACGGTGTGAACCCGAAGATTATGCGGGTTATATCTACTGGCGTTTCGCCGGATAAATTTTCAACTCTACAACTTTTCGAAGACGAGAAGTATATGGAAGGTTATGCATTAAAGAAGTGGGAGTCGACCTTGAACTTTGTGTTCATGCCCATGGACCCGATGTAGAACTTATCATGGAAGCTTCTTGCAAAATATTTAATCATTTGGATAATTCCTTCGGTGTCATTAAATTGGATCACTTGCAGCTATGGTTCCGACCATGTTGTCCTTCATTGATCCCATTTCTCGGGCAAGTTTAAGCACTTGTCTTGTGCTGATCAATACACCAGTCCAACCTTTACTTTGATCTATCATCGAGTATTACACCCTGGTATCTCGAGAATATCATGGAACATCATAACTTCTTATGGGTTCTTCATCAATTGTTATTTCTCACCGGATCCAATTGTTCCTAGGTTCTGGGATGTCATCAACCGAGAACGCCAAATAGTGAACCGAGTCCGCACTCCGATTCAATAACTCTAAATAATTTTCGTTGCTTACGAGTTTAATAATCCTTCAAGTCATTCCTAGCCTGATCGGCTATATCATTATCGTGTTAATTTTAACTATGCTACCTGGTCCTTCTTGCCGGAGCAAAAATTTCAATGGTGAGCTAATCTTACATCGATCTTCCTCGTCATATCATTTGTCCTTGAACAACAAGCTTGATTTTGAATTTGTGTCGTACCCATGGTTCCAATAACTTTTCGCTTCATCATTCTGTTGACTTGATGTCATCGCCGATCGGTTACATCTTCTTGAAACCTCTCGACAAATGTGTCGTGATCATCATCAACATTCTGAGGTCTTCCAAGATATCTATCGAATTCTTGATGAAAAATACCATCCTTTGCCCTCGATGATTTGGGTTATCATCGACAACATTATTGCATTCCCTCCAACACAAAACTTGTTCTTGTTTTGTGTTGTACCTTGAGTTCCTTGCTATCCAACTTATGTTATGTTCTACCGCAGAGTGTTACCATCCTTTATGTCAAGAATGTTGTTAGAATTTCACCACCTCTTAAGAGATCTTGATACAAGTGATACTTCTTGCCATATCCGTTCATTCCTTGGTCCCCGTGTTGTTTCTAACCGGAACACCGACAATTGAACTATGATGTGCGACTTCAAAACTTCTAGCAACCCTATTGCTTTGAAGTTAATGGTTGATATTTCATTCTTAGACCATTGGTTATCGAATCACCATTCTAACATTGATCATGCTACATAAGCCCATATTTCGGGTGCACCTTTCAACCAATGTTTAACTGTGTATGTTTTCCTCGAGCATACCTCATTACATAATTTGATCTGACAAATGTTATCTCCTTGTTCACATAATTGTGGAGATCCATCTTTTGGAAATCTCGACGAATTGTCGCTGAATCCATCAGCCATCCCCTCACCCTCTCCTTGGTTTAATGATGAACTCTTGTTTTAGAACTCGCTTCCATAGTTCATTTCCTTGAGAACCTTACAATGTCATCTCGACAATTTGTGTTACACCTTTCATCTCAGGCGTCCTGAGTCTGAGGTATCCTGACACCAATCAGATCTGAATCTCGGTCAGATATGATGGTTGGGACATATTACCAAGAGTTATAACATTGGTCGTTATATGAACCGGTAAGGTGGTGTCATACCTAGCACACCTGGCCGGAGGACCTATTGTTATAGCTTCCTTTTTAGCAAGGTTAACCATTCTTCCATGAGGAAATTGTAAGACTTATTCTATAAGTTGTTCCTGATGGATCCTTTGTGTATCCAAAGTCTGATCTTTACCCAGTGACCACGTCAATGCTATCTCGAAGCTTGTCTGTGGTACTCCGATTTTCAACAAGAACATTTGAAGCCCAATGCTAAATGTTTCCTGCTCAATTACCCAAACACCACTGTATGGGTAATGTCATGAAATTTCTCTCACGTGACCTAAAGACTTTTCTAAATTATATCCGATCATGGATATCATGCTCTGCTTGTCCTTGGGAAGAATATACTGTTGAAATATGTGTTTAAACACATTTTCCTTTCCATTGTTCTGTTTAAATTTGATAATCACATTTTCCTTTCCATTGTTTGGTTTAACCTTTCTTGAGATCTATATGATCTAAGCAATATTATTCTCCTGCTTTTGTAAACACCTCGTTCTACAATTCTGTTAGAAAGACCCTGTTACTTTTGTTGATGACATTCCGGTAACCACCGATGGACGAGAACTTTGCCTACTGGTCCGCCTCGTTCAACGAGCAGGAAAATGGTTCTCTTCGTCCCTCGCCCTTGGTACCAATGTTGTTGCCGATGTAACTGACAGGCTATCCTCTCACATGCCTTGTTTACATGAAAGTGCAAGACATCACCGCTTTCCTACTTTTAACCCACATGGTGGGTCCATAACCCACAGTTCCACAGGATCGAAACCTGACTCTCCTGTACACCCCTGTTGCCAAAGTTATTTCTCATGCTTGACTCTGGTAATTCACGAGTCACCGTCCTACGGACAATCAATTCTTGTATCAGACACAATACTTAATATTGTTGCTTTGAACCCCTTTCACGCCCTGTAACAGGCATCGAACGATTGCCTGCCCGCTCAAAACTTCCCATGATACCTCCTTACTTTGCTCTCGATACCTTCTTAAGTTTCAATTCGAGAGTTACTTTCCGCCACCTTCCCCGATGGTATCGACCAGATAGTCAACCTTGCAGAGGTTCGTTCCCCCGGAATACCCACCCTTTATTCATTCGTAAGTACGATGGAATTCCCGAAGAAAGGATGCCGACTTCATCATGATGACCTGAAGCAGAGAAATGAAGACATCAAACGTAGTGGATCTACCTCTTCGAGAAGAGCAACCAAGACCGAGAAGATTCATTAGGGTTTCGTAACCAGACCTTTCCCCTTTATTCCACCTCTTAAATCTCGGGACGAGATTTCTTGTAGTGGAGGAGAATTGTGACGCCCGGATAATCAAGCTACAGTAACCTCTGCTAATGATGCCACGTCACCTCCGTTACTGTCGCTAATCTCGCGTTAGTTAAAAACGATTCAGATTCAAATCTAAAATAAAGACAAACATCAAAAGTTTTCAAACATTGAAACAAAAATGTTCGGTCGGTGCCAAATATTGCACTGGTAATTATTATGGAGAAAACATTTTTTTAGAAAATGCCTAAATATTTTGAAGTGAAATAAAACAGAAAAGAAAATAAATAAAAAGAAAAAGTGAAAATAAAACAAAAGAAAAGAAAAACAACAGGACCCGCCCCCACTGGGCCAACTAGCCCAGCTGGCCACCAGTCCGGCCCAAGCAGCCCACCCCCACTCCTCTCCTTATCCCCTGGACCCCAAAACCCTAACCCACCGACGACCACTTCCCCCCTCGCTCTGGATCTGGATCGGGAGGAGCCCGATCCCTTCACCCTCGCTTGACGCCTGGCGCTGCCCCACCGTTAGACCTCGCCGGACGCCATCACCGGACTGCCTTCCCGTCGCCGCCGTCTCCGGCCTCCTCCCCACGCCCCGCTGCCCAGTACCCTACAAGCTCAATGTGAGCCCCGCTTCCTCCCCTCCCCTCGCAGCGCCCAACCGCGGCCGTCCCACCGGCCGCACCCCGCGCTCTCCCTCCTGCTGCTACTGTCGCCGCCGCCGGCAGCCTTGCCTCGCCCATGCACGCGCACGCGCGCACAACCCCAGCCGCGCCCGGCCATGCCCTTGGCCGCCCTCACCGCTACTCGCGCAGCCTCACCGTGTCGCTGGCCAAGCGACCGCGCGCCCGCACTGCTCGCGCCCGCATCGCCCAGCCGCTGCCCGCCGCGCATCTGGCCTCCCTGCGCCGCACG
>NC_057799.1:472662934-472663817 GCF_018294505.1 Triticum aestivum | reverse complement strand
GTCTCCGGCCGCACCGGCCGCCGCGACCCGCGTCTCCCCTGACCGGCGCCGTGGCTGCCGGTGCCCTGCTGCGCCGAGTCGTGGTCTCTACCCGCTAACGGGCGCCCTGCAGTGCCCCTGCGCCCACGCACCCATTAGCGCCCGTGCCCGTTAAGGCCTTTTGGCCCATTGACAACCGGGCCCGCCCCTGGGGCCTATGACAAGGGGGCTCCACCCCTAGAACGATTTATATATAAAAAAATATTAAAAATTATAATAATAAAAATAAATTTAATTAATTAATTAACTTACTTAATCATGTTTAATTAACATAATTAGCTAATTAACTTAATTAACTATCATTAATTAACTAAACAGTCAATGACATGCAGGACCCACATGTCAGTTTGACCAGTCAACGCCCTGTTGATTGCTGATGTCATGATGACGTCGGCAAACACTATTCTGGATAATGTTGATTTAAAGTAATTAAATAAATCCTAAAAATGTTTTAAATCTTTTAAAATTAATATAAACTAAACCGTAGTTTGGATGGGAAAACTTTGTACATTAAAGTTGCTCAGAACGACGAGACGAATTCGGATGCGCAGCCCCTTCGTCCGCCACACATCCATAGCATAGCAAACACACAACTTTCCCCCTCCGGCTCATCTGTCCGAAAACGTGAAACACCGGGAATACTTTTCCGGATGTTTTCTCCCTTTGCCAGTATCACCTATCCCTGCGTTAGATCACCCCTGGCATCGCGTATTGCCTTGTTATATTTTGTGCTGCTTTGTTTGGTCTGTATTTATTGTTTCTTCCCCCTCTTCTCTCTGGTGGACTACGAGACTGGCGTCGCTGCTGCCCCGGTCGACTACGGTGTTGACGACCCCTCCTTCTC